>NC_140123.1:60876883-61071883 GCF_964035555.1 Netta rufina | reverse complement strand
TGGGATGAGAAACAGTGTAAGCCTGCTGCTGAAGTTAGACCTGAAGAGGCGGGAAACACTAGAAGGGTCTGTGGCAGAAGCTTGTGGAAAGATGAAATGAGAGGAGGAAAAGGCCTGGTGCAGCGTAGTGTCTGCTAGAAACCCTCTGATGGTATTGCTGTGAGATTTTCTATGCAGTTAAGGACATCCCTATCATATTTTGTAGAGGGTTTGGGAAGGATGACTTTACTGATCTCATGGAAAGGTTAGTGAGGAAGACCAGGTAGAAGCAAGTCCATCCTTTTTAAGCAGCTGTTGTGTTTAAATGGTGACTTGGCAGCCTCTCTCGCTTGCCCTGCGCAAGCTCTCACAACGGGGGGCTGTTTCCTGGGGCTATTTCCCTGCTTATTGTTGCCATAACAAGGCAAAGAGATGTCTTATGGTTTAGTGATACGTCAGAAATTTCTGAAGTATGCGCTTCACAACAGGTGATAGTGGGCTGTTTGCCATTGCTTTGCATGGTACCTGGCTTTGCATACCTGAGCTGAATGCTACCTGTCCTGAATGAAGAGAATAAACAAGTGGGAGAAGGGGCAGGGTGCTGCCCTTATCAGGAGGGTCCATCTCCACCAACAGCTCAGCCTTTCAGGGTATTAAAACCATATTAAAATACTGTCTATTTGTAAGACAGATCCTCTATTATAAAAAAAAAAAAAAAGTAGGATTAGAGACAAAAGATATTTTCAGAAAGCATCTGCTGTAAACAAAAATGTGCACATGCACGTGACTGCATATAATAGATACACACAAACATACAGAGACAAATTATAGGAGCACTGCAAAACTGGCTAGATTTTGTCTGTGGATATATATGGAGACCACTTTCAGCCTGCATGTGTACACATACACAAATTTAAATACTTTATGCAACGATATGCAATCTCTTTTGATATTCAGTATTTTTCTGATCTTCAGTAGCTTTTTCATACAGAAATGGTGCCAAGAATATGGGAATTTGTGGTTACATTGTGTCTCTGACTAGTGGTATTGTACAGATGCTTCCAGTGCCTTGATGTTCCAGCAAGCCTCATGAACAGAAGCTGGAACTGCTGTACCTGAGCAGATGTTTTTCACTAGTTACAGTGTAATTCCCCAAATATGCTTTTCAGCATGTAAGCATTGTAGCCTTCCTCCCTCTACTACAGAACTCCTATGTAAGCATAAAGCATTCTTAGTGTTTTATGGGTATTAAAGTGCTACAGGATCAGAACTTTTCAATTTGAAAACAATTTAAGCAACTTTTCATGGTCTATACCATTCCTTTTTTAAAAAAAAACTTGGTCTGGACACAATTTTTTCCTCTGTTTCCCACATCAGTTTGCCAGAGTTTGGTCATGTCTTGGGGGAATGGCATAGCCATTTCCACCTACTCTTCAGAGAAGCTTCAAATACAGTAAAATGTAAAATGGAGGAATGAAAACACTTGAGGTGTAAGTAGAATGAGACCCTCTGTAAAAAGTTGAGCTGTATACTGGAATTTTAAAATACCTCTTTGCAACCAGCTATTCCAAGCCAACAGTGGTCTGTGTGTGCACTAAATTTGGTAGGTAGCTGCCTGACTTTGTGCAATAGCTCTGAGAAAATCAAACTATAACATTTTACTCACAATATAGTTCTTTTGATGTACACACTCTTTCTTTCACTCTCTCTGATGCTGAAGCAGAGCTTTTGGGGCATGTTTTGCTTTCATAAACTCTCTAGATATTTTCCAGTAAAATTACTCCATACCAAAATTTGCAAGAACGGGTTCATTTTTCCTTTCGGAGTTCTTTTTCACAAAGGACTTTAATAGTCTCATTATCCCGGTAGAGAAACTGTGACTCACTGAAGTGAGCATCAAGAACCAACCCCCTTGGAATTCTAATGGGTCTGAGCCTAGGTATGAACCTCAGGAGCAACATTTGCCTTTAGCAAGATGCTTCAACGTGAGCTGCGCCCATCCTGAAAAGAGAACCAGAAAGAAGATCCAGAGTATTCATGCTATTCCTGGTTTGAGCTCAGCTGTAGTTTTAAGTGGCCAATGCCCAAAGACAGACTTCTCGTCCATGAAATCTGTATGAGGTTGCCTTAACATGATTCTCTGCCCAGGCCTGGTAATATTAAAAATACACAATGAATTAAAAGGTAGAAATATAGCATGAAATGAGAATTGTTGGTTTATTCATAAAAGTAATCCAGGTCTTAACATTCCTGAGTTAGTCAAACACACCAGCAACGCCCTGAGTTAGACCTGCAGTAATAACTGCTGCTTGTTTTCCTCGGCTGCTTTTCAAAAGTTGATGTCATATCTTTGAAAGATAAAAATGAATTAATTCAATTTTTACTGTAGCTGTGTAAAGACACAGAAATTGTCTCATAATCAGTAGTCTTAAATGTGCTGCATTTGAGTAATTCTGTTGTGCTGTGTGTGAATTTTTGGGAGACTTCTTAATTTAGTGACTGAGCCAGTTCAAATCATAGTGGTACAGAGGCTGCATTCATAATACAGCATCCAGGTGTCTTTGGCAGAGTCCATCTGCTACCAGTGCCATTCCACTCTTCTATCACACGTGTTCTATAAACCATTAAAAAAAATCAATAATTTTTAAATCTTTTTGTCTGATACAGCAAAACTGGTTTGTTCCCTTTATAGTCTGACAGCTTAATTTTTATTTCTTAAGAAAAAAAAAAATTCAAATCCTAAAGCTGATCTTGAGTTACACAATTGTTAAAAAGCCTCAGAAATTAGCAAGCAGCTTTTAGAAATGTTTAACTTAAAAACAGCCAGAAAGGGTTTTTTATTTTTTTTCCTTTTACATTTGTTTAAAAAAATTATATTCCCTCCAAATGAGACCTTTGTGCCAAGTTTTATTCTGGAGCACAGCTTTACAGCTGAGCTAAAACCCCCTATAATAGGAGAAAAGTGACAGACCCTTAACTATAGTAGCATGAACAGCACTGCTATAATTCCTGGGTGAACTTTGTCCCTGGATGTGTGTTTTTGGAGTGTGCCGGGGTGACATTCAGCCTCTACATTCATTTTTATGATAATTCAGAGTAAATTGTGGTGCAATAAACTCTTCAAGCCTGTCTTTCTTGTGAAAGCCATGAATCAATCAGCTGCAGGCTTTTTTGGGTCTTTTCAATGTATAGTGATCATTTAGATTTGACATGCATTGTGAGACCTTGGCTTAGCTCCTCTCTATGGTCTGTCATTAATTCCAGCCTTTACTGTTCTGAAGTACAGTGAAGGATGACTGAGAAATCATTGCCCCTCTTCAGCTCTGTTATTGCACAAAATAGCAGCGCAATAATTTTTTGTCAATGTTTTACTCTAAAAGCTTTCTACATCAGTTTTGAAAAGGAAGCAATAAAGCCCATTCAATGGTATGAATAAAAATCCTTTGAGGTTTAGGCGCAGGGCTGCTTTTCTTCAGCTGGTAATCAAATTGGAGCTAAAATGAAATTGAGTTTTCTTATGAAAATAGCCTTTGTTGCTGGGAAGGCTGGTAATTCATAAACAATAACCTGCTCTTTTGTGTGGATAATAATATATTCATGTTCTTTCAATAGGGTAAAAGCCAGACCTAGTGCATTATGGTACAGTAAAAATAGCAGAAGGAGCTTGCTGGAATAATCTTGAAGAAGAAATGTAGCATTCGGTGACTTAAGCTTTCAGCTCCCATCTGAAATTGTACTTTGCTTTTATTTGCGAGCCGGGTTTTAGTTGTTGATTTGTTGCTGCTATACAATATTTGGTTAATTGTGGAAGATCTCAAGCTGTGCTCATCACTGCTCCTGCGAAGGCTGCTGCCAGCTGCTAGAAGCAGAGCCTGCTGCTACAGGATGTACACTATTCACAGGAGCAGCCTCTCAGCGCTGATTATCACTGAAGAGGTCCCCGCTCTCCATCACTGCGCGCCCCGCACGCAACCGGACTGCCGAGCACGGGAGGTAGGCTCTCTCTCCCCTCTCCTCAGGGTAAGGTGAAAGGCGTGCAGCGGCGAGCGCGGTGGGCGAACTTGGCTGGGAACCGACCACGTTTGCTCTGCTGTTTGCTGGGGAACGGCGTGTGCTCAGCCACGCCGGAGCTGAGCAGGGCTCGGGGAGGATGCTCGGGGCAGAGGGTGTTGGGGTTCCCAACTCTGCTGCTGGGCGCCCCTGGAAACGTCGCCTCATCCAGGGGCTTTTTGCCTAACTCGCCGGGTGCTCCTTTGTGGGGTTGATCCGGCTGTCTGCTGCATTTTAGGGTGTACCTTGTTGTTACCTCTGTGTGTTGCCACTTGGTGCTAAGGGGTGGGGGACACCTCTGGGTACCTTGTGTGGGTGAAGGCAAGAGGCTAGTGGAAAACTCTGGGAGCGTGTCCTGTCTGTAGGGACTCTTTTCTCTGCCTCAGCTTGTGGGGAGCAGAGGGTAAAGTTCAGTCTGAGTTCCTGAAATTACCTCCCCCTGGCTCTGTATCAGGGTATGCTTCTATGCTGGTGATGGCTTTGATAGTTTTGGTCTTCTGAGGGGTGATAAAAATAAAAACAGAAAATACTGCATTCAGACACAGGCATGCAGAAATGCTTATTCTGGAGTCTGTTTACATACACGATGCTTCCTCAGCCTTACCAACTGTATGCACTGAGGTGGAAGCTTGCTTAGGGATTTAGTTTAATTTTGATGAGTCTCCATGCCTTGGTGACTCAAGTAATATTAAAAATATTCTGTCAGAGTGCCTGGGGAGATGCAGCATGAGAGGTGATAGCAGGTCAGGGCTGTGCCATTACTTGGGGATTTCAGCCGGGCAGGAAGACTGGAGGACAGACGGTCTCTTGGTGTAAATCAGAAGAGGCTTTACCCAGGGCTTTCTTGCAGTGAAATTCTTTGTAATCCAGACTAGAGACTCAGAAACTCCACTCTTTTTTATCTGCAGTGAAGAATGGATTAATACCATGTGTACTGCTCTCCCTGTAAACTTTCACGAGGGTTCAGAAAAGTTTAAAAACACAAAACAAAAGACACCCTAAGCAGATATAAAGTAAATGAGAATGTAGCATGCAAAGATTTACAATGGGTGTTTTCTAAGTAACACTGAAGTTAAATCTTACCATATGCAAGGCTGTCTTGAGGTAGTTGCATAGGTTTTTATTCACTTTTAACAGTGAAATTATATGCTTAGGAAAAGGAACTTTTAAAGGCACAGTGGTAACTGACAGTCACAGCAATCTATGTCATTATCCAATTAGTACACACAAGTGTGTTTTTATTATTCACTTAACATACCTCTGTGTTTGGCTTTCACAAATACGATGTTTTATTTCTCAAAGTGTTTTAACATTGGTATGTGTTTTACTGCTGTAATCAGAGGTAATATTTTTGCACATTACATTTGTTAATGTCGTTGCTGATTGAATTAGCTGTTTAGAAAAAAAAAATAAATTAAATGAAAAATTGTTTTTGTGGGTAAATGTTAGTTAGACAAAATGTGGCTTGTCCTGAATTTCAGTTTTCTTCCCAACTGGAAAATGTGCTTTATATTGCATCCAAAGTTGAATTCAGATAAATAATGTTGCTTTTGTTTTAAAGACTGAAAATACAATGAAATTTTTGAGTGCATTTGAATGAAATGTGTTTAGCATATAATACAGCATTTGTTGGTGCTTGCTAATGTGAGAACAGAGAGTCTATACAATTGAACCACCCTTTTTGTTTTGCTGAAAAATAAACTATCTAGCAATGTGTTGTTGGCATTTGTTTCCTTGGGATACTAGTGAACTGACAGATGTGGTGGTGATTTTAGCTTTTTAATAGCATGCTTTGCAGAGTTGTGGTACGTTGTGTCATCAGAGTTGTCTAGGAGCAAACATTTTGGTTGTAGTTGGACAGTGCTGTTATCCTAGCACCAAATAGGTCAAATAAGTATAACAAGTTTTCCAAAGAATCCATGTCATCCACAGCTTTAAAAAGAACTCTTGCTTTTCTTGCTGTATTTAAATAAGATTTAGTGAACATGTTTGAAGTGGGATATGTTTCCTAATGTTTCTTATTCTGGCTTCACCTTTGTCATGGAAATGCATGCTTTGTTCTGGGATTCATGCAGAAAGGAGGCTTCACTTAGGTATACAGTGCTCTAATGAAGCTCTGGTATGTGCACAAACCTCAATGCAAGTAAACTCAGTCTTTAAATTTCACTAATATTAAATATTTCTTTTACTAACAACACCAGAGTGGGACAGTTGTATACCAAAGTATTATCTTTCTGTGAGAGATCTGCTGTTGTATCTCATGCTCAAGTACTATTTTGTTATTTGACAGTATTAGGAATTATGAATAATTAGACAGGAGTGAACAGGTCTTAGACTTCCAAACTAATTTCTGGGGGCCTTTATTACACTATAACACAAGTGTATATCATGTTAACAAATGTAAACTTTATGTTCCACTGTAATTTACAAAGGTAGGTATTTTCAATTGCAGTTAACATTTCTGAGTTCACAAAGGAATGTGTTTTAGGTCTATGCAGTCATAAATCATATGGTACTTATTGTAACACACAAATTAAAATTGTCCAGTCTTGACAAAGTTGGTTGAATAATGCACTGTAAATTTGTCTTGAAATTTTAAGTATCTGCTGATGCTAGAGCACAAATTCTTTGTTGAGTATGGATTTCCCTACAGAAGTAAGGCAAACAAGTTAACTGTAATTATTTTGCAATAAAAATTAACTTCTAACCTTTGCAGACAATAAGGTAACTAAAAGCCCTCAACCTTCTGGTCAAAAAAAATAACGATGTATTCAGATTTAACATATTGTGCCTAATGAATGCATCCTACAACTGGAAGAAAAGCTGACCTTTATGAAAAGATGATAAACAAGGTGAATTAAGAACGAGATAAGCGTAAATGGGAGAACTTTTAAATGTTTTTTTACACATCTGCTTGCTCTGTACTAAGTGTATTTACATTCTTCAGTCTTGCTTTTTGAGTAGTTTGTGGTCATCTTGGCTAGGTTTGCATCTTGTGTTTTATTTTATTTTATTTTAGAAAAGGTTATTCAGTAAAGACATATCTGAGTAAATTATTAGTGTTAGAATTCTGGGGTTAGAATAGATCTGATAGCTCTCGACTATGTAAAAATAATACTTGTGAAGAAAAATGTATCCCAGGATCCTTATCAAAAGTAACGATGAAGGTCACAAACTTCAACCCATACCATGTGGATGAGTATTTTCAGAGTGCTGCTTCACATGTCTTCCTGTTTTTACTCTTCTGATTCTTATATTTGCTTAAACTTTGTAGATTTTAGTTAAGTATTGTACTACTTTATGCAAATTGCACAGAAAAACTTGAGGGTTTCACAAAGCTTCAGTAGTTTCATGTCTGTCTCCACTACAATCCTTGAAATCTAATAGCTTGTTTATGGGTGACTTCTTAGTTTCTACTGAAATATAACATTAGTGGATTTTTTATTGCCTTCTCAGCTTTCAATACACTCTGCCTTATCAGTGTACTTGAATCCACATGGCACGTATAAGATGAAATACTTCAAGCATTTTTATTAAGATATCCAGGAAGGACTCTGTAAACAAGGCTTTGCTTCCCAATGCTTGAGCTTTGAATACTCAGCTCTTACAAACACACTCTTACTTTCTCAGTCTGAAACGTGGCCAGACAAAAGAGCAGATCTCTAACATGTTTGGTGCCTTCTTAATGTAGATATTTGAATAACATGATTTTGCTTTGAAATATGAATTGTCTACTTTGTGAAGAGGGCTAGTCTCTCAAGTTTTCTCAGTGCTTGTGATGACATAAAGGAAGCATTATTTTACAGCATAATTCATCTCACTCTACCAAGATTTTTCTTAAAGACCATTGAAATGACTTCTTTCTCCTATGAGGCTCTTGAGTACAATACAAGTGAGTCAATAAAAGTAAAATCTTTTGCTGGCACTCTGGATATTGAAGGAGCTTCAGGAGTTTAAATAAAGTGGTGGTTTTGCTTTGGCAGCCTCCCTTTATGGGTTCAAAATGGGCTGAAAATAAGTATGGAAAAATGAGCTAAACAGTGAGCAGAAGCAAAACACAAAAATGGGAAAGCAATGTTCTATTTCCTCACTTTGCACTTTCTTTGATGATTTCAGAAAGTAGGTTAAAAATGGAGGCTAACATGGCAGCTGCACTGGAGTCCAGAGGCCAAGGCATGCTTCGGGTTAGATTATAAAATTGGGGTGGTGGTGAAGGAAACGGTGGCTGGATACAGCAAGCTGCTGGGGCCCAAGGCAGACCCACTACACCAAAAAAGTGCCTGCTACAACCATAGGGAGTTTTAAAATCATGTTGCATAGCTGTGAAGAATCATGCTCACATGTGTAAAGGAGTAAATTCTGTATCAATGGTCTCTCAAAATATGTCTGGCATTGACTCTGATGCCACCATCTAGATAGAATACATGGTGCAAAATCAGACCAATAGTTATCAGGTACATTGAGTAGGTACTGCAATGAGGAAAAGAAATAGAAATTGGCAGCACTTTGGAATTTGGAGAAAACTCCCACACAACATGAAACAGTTTTTTAACTAGACTTACTTGTGCCTTTCTGATAGACATTTTTTTTTTTTTTTTCTTCCATGGATTTTTTTTTCTTCACTGATTTTCTTTGCTGCAAAATAATTTCATCTTCTCTTAATTTTAGTTTATCACTACTAAAAGCACTGGTCTGATTTCTCCAGAGCATTCCATCACTTACAAATCTCTGTAACTAATGTGAAATCAGATCTACGCAGTGAGAAAGTGATGGGAAACACTAGGGAATCGAGTCTGTTCTCTTAGAGAAAAATCCTAGGTTTGTAAACGTTTTTCAGATCACTTTTCCTATTGTCAAATGTTAAAGTGTCAGAGTTTAAAAACTTTTACGTTTTTCTCCATAAGCTAGCCACGTTTGCTGGCATTAAGGTAGTCTATAAAAAGTTAAATCCCACCACCATACTGAAGAAAATGAAATAGCAGCAATCACAGAAAAAAAACAAACAACACTCGAGCATGAAGTAACTGGTGCATTCACTACCTAGTAACATAGCAAAAGGAAAACTTTTAAGGTCAATCATTATTCAGTGTTATGGAGAATCATCATCATGGTCCAGGCTTGACAACACATCATATTAAACATTCATCCTCAGAAACTTGCATAGCCCCTTTCTGTGCACTGCTTACACTGTAGCAAGACTACAGCTTATAATTCTACCAGTCAGCAAGGATTATACAGAGTTACAAAAATGTAATTTCAGTCTCCCTGGGAGATGTAACATCCAGCTGCAAAACATTTATAAAGTATGTCAAAAACTTCATATTGTATAGCAGCTAGTAAAACATGGCTTGATTTATGTGTTTGAGAACTGATCCACAATGTGTGTTTGGAGTTGGTCTTAATCTTTCATCACACTGCTTCAGAGAAGCTTTAACTATATTGGAAACAAAAATGTGACTTTTCCACCATACTGGAAATGTGACATGTGGCTTTAATTGAAAATTTATAACAAAATTAATACAATCATGCCAACAAATGTTAAAGGATAAGCTGGCATTTGACTTTACACTTGATTTATTAGGCTGCATTGCTAGTACATAAAATTGATAATGGACCATTGATTAACTATTTATTTCATAAACTGACATAACAGTACAGAAATCATTATAATCATTTCATTGTAGGAAGAATGAAAGTTCTTAAGAAAACTCACTGTGAAGTTTTTAAAAACTATTCAATAATTTAAATTGGTGTCCAAACCAGGTCAGTAATTTGAATGAGACTTTGCAACCCTTTATCCTAAATAAACCACAGCAGCTCTTAAAATCAGCTAATACTCTGGTTAGTGTAATAGAATAAGAATATGAGAATTGCATTACTCATATCTGAAGGTGTGTATCAGAGACTTTGACATATCAGGCCAGCATTATTGTCAGTCTTGAAGTCTGAGTGCACATGTCCTGAATTGAATGGATATATGAAATGGTCCAGTTGATTAGGATTGCAAATCTGGAGAGAACCTCACTGTTTAAGGTCAAATTCAGGAAACCAATTTTTGTGTTATGTTTGCTTGTAATTCTTTGTTACATTTTATTGAAGATTCTGCCTTAATATCTCAACACCAACCTAATCCAGAACAGACCAATGTTTCTGTGATACCAAGTAGAAGAAAGACCCAACTTTGTAAGTGTCCAAATTTTTATTCTTCTGAAAAACTGTCCTGGGGAGTCAACTTTTTGATGTCAACCCGCTCCAGAGTAACGCCAGTGCATCACCTTATAGAAATTCTGTCTGGTTGTATATTTGTAGTGAGACTTATATGAGTAGGAGAAAAAGGGGCATTGATCCTCTCTCAGTATGCTTCTGAGCACTGAATGCAGAGCTTAGAAAGATGAACTTTGCAGTTATTTTTAAAGCTAAAAACAAAGTATTTAATTTGGTAAGGGAGCTTGCTATTTGGAACACTGAATTCACACTGTCCCTAGGGATCAGGCTTTTGTGTGTATAAAGTCTGTCTTGGACGACAGCGCAGCAAAAGGAAAAATATTGTTCAAGGAACCAAAGAGTCTTTAAGCTGCAAGTGTCTGTGGTTTCAAAATAGTGGTCTATCTGAAAATGGGGGTCTAGTTACATGCAGAGAACATGGACCAAAAGACACATATGATGATGAAAGGCTGCTGGCAGTTTAATTCATGAGCCACTGCAGAAATTGGCAATGCTATATGCTCTATGAACTTTTAACAAACTTCTTGGCATGTTCTTGGAGAACATGTCCTTTCCATAAGCATTACACATGGCTCTGTCGGTGTGTTGTGTTTCTGAAGGCTGTCTTTATCTGTTGGGGTCAAACATACTCAAGCAGAGTACTCTTTCTGACTTTATCCCTCATATGAACAATGTGTGGTAGTTCAATCTTGGGCAGCTAGTCGGTGACATCTTATCACAAAACTGTTTTGACTTGGACCTGGCAGTGGAAGGGACAAGGAAATTCCAAAATACCTCTGAATAGCATGTGAAGGACTGTTTGGTCTTTATAACACAGGGAGTAAATGTGTCTACTGTTTGTGAAAGATTGACTGTATTCATTTGCTGTATAACTGGGAGAAGGTGCTAGGTGCTGTACAGAATTGACTGAGAATTAAATCCTTGCATTAGTGGATTTATAGCTGAAGAGAGTATTGGGCTTGTTGTTTGGAAGGATGGATCTAATTGTATCTTTTGTGTTGTAAAAATATATGTGAATATAAAGCCTATGAGCTCTTCTATTTTTCCTCAGCCTGAGAAAGTCACCAGTGACTATTTTTCTGGGTAATGTTGACAAACAGAAATGCTTTGAGGCTAACTGTTCATAAGGGATAGCCCATAGCACAATCAGATGCAGTAATAATTTACAGCTGCTCTCATTCCAGACTGGATATGACTTATAAACCTAAAGATAGAAAGATATTTTTTCAGTTACTAAGCTCTAGTGCCAGTCACATGCTCTAGTGATTCTGTTATCTGTAAAGTACGCTTCTATTCTGAATGTCCAGGAGACATTACCCTGCCCATGATTTTCACTCTGGGAGAGGGAGAAATATCTGTTAGCTCTAAACAATAATGCTTTTCTCAGTAGATGAGAGGCTAATGTCCAAGGGTCTATTGAAGCTGATTGTCAAAAGCAACAACAAAGGCTTGCCAGCTATTTTGGTAAGTGTTGCATGGATGCTGACCTTGTGTGGCAGTGACATTGCATCATCTTTTGTGTTAGGGCTGGGTACAGAAGGCTGACTGGCTGAATTGGAATTAGCATTCCCTAGCAAGGTGATGCACATAGGTTGTGCAAAACATTACAGAGTGCTGCACTCCTCCCTAGCACCCTCCCCATATGGTAGCTGCCTTAAGGCATACAGGGTGAAACTACTGCTTATTTAGTTTTTGTTGGATCCTTAGATGAAGAGGAAAAAATGCTGTCAGGGCTTACTTCATTTTAATTTTGAGGGTGAAGAGAGGAAAGCATTAAGTATTTCTCTTTTCCTGGATGATTTCCATTCTGGGGAAAGGAAAAGCCAGCAAGCATACAGAACTTTGTCAAGAAGGAAGCAATTGCCTCTCTAAATCATGACAATCTCCTTCCTTTCCTTTGTTGTCTCTCCTGTTTCTGGCTTTACTCTATTTGATGGCCAGGAAGTTTTGGTCTCCTTTAAGGTCCACAGAGTTGAGCTTCTTTTGATTTTCTAGATTCTTACTTTTTTTTGCAAAGGAAGAGGACAAATCTCCACATTGTTTCTCCTTTAAATCCTTCTACATCTTTCTAGACCCTTAGGCTGTTGACAGCACTGTATCACTCTGAACTCATGCTGTGTCATCTCTAATCTGTTAGGAGGATGCTGTGATTTTGGGCATTGCAGTCACACTGGCAGAGCATCTTTAGCTTCTTCGATGTATTTGTGGGCATAAGTTTCTTGAGTGTCTTCAGCTGTTCACTGACAGCAAGAATAGAGCTTCTCCATGTTACTGACTCATACTCTGATAGAGGATGGAGTTTGGCAAAAGTCAGTTCCTGAGTTGTACAGGGTCATGAATCTGTGAGGCACAAGGTTCAGGATGTTCAGCTTACTGACCTGATATAAAGACCTTTGTTTCAGTGCAGTTACAAGCTAAGCACATCTAGTTTGGGCTCGTATTAAGATGCTATTAAAGCAGAAGCATAACTGAGTACTTCGGGTAAGCACTAAGCATGTTTCAGCTGATGTGTCTGCTAGATCTGCTGGCACACAGGGCTTTGAAGTAAGTTCAGATAAGAAAGATGATATATCTAGTCAACTAATATTCCTTTGAAAGAACAAAGCAACTGAATGGGTTATCCAGAGAAAAATTAGCAGAGAAATCATTTGTTATGTGATAAGATGTCTATCAGAAATTGATCTCTTGGGGAAAAAAACCTAAATCACTAGTCCCACAATACTTTCATTAAGCATGCTTTCGACAAAAGATGTGTCTAAGCATCAGAAGCATCTTTGAATTTCTGTTAAACTGCCCAGCAGGCATGTCACATGGTCCATAGAAGCAATGAGATTTTTTCCCATCTGCCTATTTTAACTTTTTAGTAACAAATTCATATTATTCCCTAGACGCTGTGAAGAATTAAATATGGATGAACTCAGTGTCAAGGCAGCAACTTGCTGGTAGTGCCAGTAAGAATGTCATGCTGATGAGTACAGGAGGAATTCTGAATGAGACCATGATACCAGCAGGTTCCAGCTCCTACATCCATGCATGTGACATGCTCCGGGTATAGGCATGGTGTCCAATATCTTGTTGCTTGCCAAAGAGCCTTCATGCTCATTCCTGGTTGCTGGTAGACACATCTTTCCTGGTACTGGGGTACCGTGTTTCCATATGGTTTGTGAAACATCTGTGGATATTTACTCTGTAACTAATATGAAGAATGTGCTGGGAGCTGAGAAAAAAATTTAAGATGTTGTTTTCAGACAGACAATATTAAATCTCTGCAGTTGTTTCTCAGGTGGTAGTCTTGCCTTTTATCTTAACTGAAGTATGTAAATGAAGTATTGTAAACCAAAGCATCATATCCTTGGAGATATTTCATTTTATGCCAGTAACTACTTTTAGTTTCAATGAGCAGTAAAACCTGTTTATCTCCCTTCATTGATCAGTGTGCATTTGTCAATAAAAAACAATTTTCTCCAGTGAATCTCATATTCTGTGAGGAAGAAAACCTGATGCAAACAGGTAAAGGGGATGAACACAAGTATCTCACTGCTTGCTCTTAATTGAGACTGTATGCTCCGGTGACCCTCTGCTTTTGGAGGTAAACAGATTTGGGCAAATGGCCCATCAGCTTTATTCTGAAGATGCTTCCTTTGTTTTCCTTTGCACACTGAAGCTAAGCAGTAGTGTATGTTTTCACAAGAATTAGTCTGACGGGGCTAACTTTTCAATAATTTCTGTGAAAGACACATAATGAAACCTAGCAACAGTTACAAAATATTGTCTGTGGTTTTGTAAATGGAAGTGTGGGCCTGCTGCTGAATGGCGTAGATACCCTCTTGATAAAAGATAAAGAGAAGTCAGAGTTGTCTTCTCTGCTTCATCCTTTACTGCTAAGGTCAGCCCCCAGAAATCCCTGACCCTGGAAACAAGAAAGAAAACCTGGAGAAAGGAAAACTTTCCCATGATCAAGAAGGATCAGGTTAGAGATTATTTAGGTAAACCTGACACTCACAAATCCATGGCCCTGATGGGATGCACCCATGAGTGCTGAGGGAGCTGGCCAGTGTTATTGCTAGGCTGCTCTCCAGCATCTTTGAAAGGTCATGGAGAACAGGAGAGGTGCCTGAGGCCTGGAAGGAAGCCAGTGTTGCTCCAGTCTACAAAAAGGGCAAGAAGAAGGGTGTAGGAAACTACAGGCCAGTCAGCCTCACCTCCATCCCTGGAAAGGTGATGGAACAGCTCATCCTGGAGGTCATCTCTAAGCATGTGGAAGAAAAGAAGGTGGTCAAGAGTAATCAGCATGGACTCACCAAGGGGAAATCATGCTTAACCGATCTGATAGCCTTCTATGATGGGATGACTGGATGGGTAGATGAGGGGAGAACAGTGGCTTTCAACAATATCTCCCATAACATCCTCATAGACAAGCTCAGAAAGTTCAGGATAGATGAATGGGCAGTGAGGTGGATTGAGAACTGGCTGGATGGCAGAGCTCAGAGGGCTATGTTTAGCGACACTGAGTCTATTTGGAGGCCTGTAGAAAGTGGTGTCCCCCAGGGGTCAGTACTGGGTCCAGTCTTATTCAATTTATTCATCAGTGACCTAGATGGTGGAGCAGAGTGCACTCTCAGCAAGTTTGCTGGTGACACAAAACTGTGAGGATTGACTGATACAGCAGAGGACTGTGCTGCCATTCAGAGGGACCTGGACAGGCTGAAAGGTTGGGCAGAGAGGAACCTCATCAAGTTCAACAATGGCAAGTGCAGGGTCCTTCACCTAGGAAGGAATAACCCCATCCACCAGTACAGGCTAGAGGCTGACCTGGTGGATAGCAGCTCAGTGGCGAAGGACTTGGGAGGCCGGGTGGACAGCAGGTTGACTATGAGCCAGCAATGTGCCTTTGTGGCCAAGAAGGCCAGTGGGGTGCATTAGGAAGATTGTTGCTAGCAGGTCAAAGGAGGTGATCCTCCCTCTCTCCTCATCCCTGATGAGGCCACACCTGGAATGCTGTGTCCTGTTCTGGCTCCCCAGTACGAGAACATGGAGCTACTGGACTGAGTCCAGTGGAAGACTATTAAGCTGATTAGGGGACTGGAGTATTGGTCACATAAGGAGAGTCTGAGAGATCTGGGCCTGTTTAGCTTGGAGAAGACTGAGAAGGAATCTTATCAATGTGTATAAATATCAGAAGGAAGGATGTCGAGAGGATGGGGCTAGACTCTTTTCAGTGGTGCCCAGTGACAGGACAAGAGGCAATGGGCTCAAACTGAAACACAGGAAGTTCCACCTGAATATGAAGGAAAATTTCTTTACTGTGTGGGTGACTGAGCACTGCAACAGGTTGCCCAGAGAGGCTGTGGATTGTCCTTCATTGGAGATATTCAAAACCTGCCAGGACAAGATAGAATCATAGAATAGTTAAGGTTGGAAAAGACCTTCAAGATCAACTGGTCCAACCATCCCCCTACTACCAATGTCACCCACTATTCCATCACCTCCCTGGGCAACCTGTTCCAATGCCTGACTGCTCTTTCTGAGAAGAAATGTCTCCTGATTTCCAACCTAAACCTTCCCTCGTGCAACTTGAGGCCGTTCCCTCTAGTCCTATCGCTAGTTACCTGTTGAGAAGAGGCCGACCCCCAGCTCCCCACACTTTCCTTTCAGGTAGCTGTAGAGAGCAATGAGGTCCCCCCTGAGCCTCCTCTTCTCCAGACTAAACACTCCCAGTTCCCTCAGCTGCTCCTCACAGGATTTGTGTTCCAGGCCCTTCATCAGCTTTGTAGCCCTTCTCTGGACACACTCCAGGGCCTTGATGTCCTTCTTGTAGTGAGGAGCCCAAAGCTGAACACAGTACTCAAGGTGCGGCCTCACCAGAGTACAGGGGACCGATCACCTCCCTGCTGTTGCTGGCCACACTATTCCTGATACAAGCCAGGATGCTGTTGTCCTTGTTGGCCAGCTGGGCACACTGCTGGCTCATGTTCAGGTGAGTGTCGACAACACCCCCAGATCCCTTTCCTCTGCACAGCTTTCCAGCCACAGCACGTGATCCTATACAATGTGCTCTAGGTGACCCTGCTTAGCAGGGAGGTTGGGCTAGATGATCTCCAGTGACCACTCTGTGACACTGTGTGTACAGCTAACAGTAGGAATATTCCTGAAATCTCCCTAGTTTCATAAAATTGATGTAAGATTTAAAAAAACAAACAACAACAACAAAAAAATGCCATGATCCAGCAATGATAGTTTAATAGATATTCTAATTTGTGATAGCCAATTTATTAAAATCAGTAATTAGTAATTTTAATACATTACTGCAAAGATACTACTTGGGGAAGTATGGGTATCCTACAATCTGTTGTAATTATTAAAGGTGACATACATATTGTCTGATAGATGACACTATACACAATTTGAGGAATATATGAAGCTCTTTACTCACTGTCTAAGTTTCTTTTAATCCATCTTCATAAACTCCTCCATTTGATTACAGCATGAGCTGCATTTCCAAAATGAAAACAACACAGAATTTTTATTTTTTTTTTTTATACTGGAGTGTTTTAGCAGATATGGTGTTTTGATGATGATGTTTGGTCATTTCAAGGGCATTTGAAAATGCAATATGAACATTTGCTGGACATGGGTACTTGACATTTTTATCCCAACAGTTTGAGTACTCCTGCTGTATGTAGTTACTTTGCTGCTCTAGATTTGTTAGAAAACTTGTGGTTATGGTAGTAGGCAGGTTTTGAAAGTTTCTCACAAACAGAACATTTTCTTGGGGATTATCTTTTCGTGTATGGTTTTATTCTGATTTTGATAAGAAAGCAAAATTACTGCTTGTAACATCTGCTCTCTACCTTTGCACCATAGCTCATTTATTTTTCATTTGGACTTAGATGAATAGCAGCTCTTACGATTAAGAAAATGACTTCAGAAAACCATGCACTTACACAGTCAGTATTAAATTTAAAATGGGAATGACTCAATTGTTTGTCTTAATTATTTTTCATTATCAAAGGGAATGAATTCATTAGATGCATTAGACTTCAGTTCTGCAAATACTTTGCTTGGTTTTCAGCCCATGAGCAGTCCTGATGAGTGATGGCTTCACATTGTTCAGCGTGGATATCTCTTTGCAAGCCTGAGGCCTAAATGCCTGCTCTAGTGTCTCAGCTGAAGGTGGCAGAATGTTTGCTTGCTGAAATGAGGCTTTCTTTTCCAACATCATTTTTAAATGTTTCTGCAAATGCTGTGTGTTGCAAAGACTAGTAAGCCATTCATGTTTTTGCCCCCAGGTACTGTTATAATAAAGTTTTCTATCAGTCATTCTTATGGGGAAGTCTCCTTGCTGTTATTTTTTAGCACAGGAGTCATTTGAATGCTGCACAAAGCAGAGTTCACCTAAAGGAAAAATAATTGTTTCTAGATTTGGAAGATTTTTCAAAACTTAGCACTGTGGACAAAATCCCATGGGCTGTCACCCCTTGCTGGGGCTAATACATTGGAAAGTTCTGTGCATGTAAAATTCTTAAGAAAATACAGCAAGAAATCTCCCCTCTTTGGTAACAAATGACAATTTCCCGGCATTCACAGTCAGGGGGTGCTCTGTACTCCTGTCACTGGGCTAGTCTTAAAAGTTATGACTCAGACTAATAGATATAAATTATCATAACTGTTTCACAGATTTCAGATATTGTGGATGTTAACTGAAATATTTAGAAAGAACATCACAAAAATTATAGTCATAATCATGACTGCTTTTGTTTTACAGGTTATGACTATTCATATGTTCCTCCTTCTGTGTTTAATAGTGCAAGCTTGAGAGTTGATGGAGTTTTGCATCCAGTACAGACTTTCTGCACAATTCTGTGAATTAAAATTTTAATAAAACTTACATCAAAACTCATTATAACCATTACCATCATGCTCCAGAGGCCATGCAGTTACTTGCTGATGTGTGTAGGAGACAGGTTTACAGGTCCCTGTCCCATCTCCAGCTGCTTCTACTGACACAGATACTGTTTTCATCTGTGTCTGCAGAACGAGTTTTAGGGCTCATGTAGGGCCACTGGGTGGTTTTAGTAAGAAAAGAAGCTAGAAACTGGTATGAAGTGATAAAGGAGGAAGTTTGATGGAGCATATTTTGTTGTAAAGCTGTTTCCCTGGTCTTCGTCTCCATTAACTACTGCTCCCTTTAGCTTTCCACAGCTTTTTATTTTATTTTAAGGTTGTTTCACCTGCTTCCACATTGAAAGATCCACTATATTATCTGGTCTGTTCTTCCATGATGGGTGAAACTCCCCACGCCTGAGTTTTCAAGCTTAACTCCTTAAAGTCATCTAGGATTTCACTGTACCTTTCCTGCTTTGTTCTCTGCTTCCCTGCTAGACTCATCAGAGGTTGAGTTATTGACAAGGATTTGGTCTTGGAGGATATTGATTGTGCAGGATTGGATTGTATGGAAAGAGAGGAAAAATAACAAGCAAGCAGTTGTTCTGTTTCTGAGGCATCATAGGCAACTAAACATGGAGGGCTATGTTGAGATCCCATCTTGGTTCCTAGAAGTGGAAGAGCTTCATAAAGTTATTCATAAATCATAAAGTTATTGCCTAAATAGGCTAGGACAGCCCAGCAAAATAAGAATAAAGTCCATTGTGATGGAAAGCTATAGGTGAAAACTAGTAGAAAGGCAACTTGGCACTGTAATGCTTAAACCTTTATGGCTTACTTCTGTCCCATGCCCAGCTTCACAGTGGAACAATGAAATTTTCTGTGATTGTTTAGAACTTCAGAGGTTGGTGGGGTCCAGTCTCACTTTCATTTCTGATGCTGTCTGTGTATTTCTAAGAGGAATTTATTTAGCAAAGCAAAGCTAAGGTTGTTCCTAGATAAGATACCTTAGATATCTTGCTGCTGCTAAAATCCTGTGATTTGTATCAGAAAAAATACCTCATGCAATGCTATGCTCAGCCTCTCCTTGTTTGACAGATGCTCCAAGCCCTTCATGGTATTTGTGGCATTTTTCTGGACTCAATCCACTAAGTGCATGTCTTGATTTAACACCACTGGACCCAGCACTCCACAAAAGTTTCATCGATGTGAAGTAGGGAGGAATGATCCCCTCGCATTACCTGCTGCCAATGCTTTTCCTCCTGCTGCCCAGGATGTGAATATTTTCTTATTTCCAGAGGAAAGAGTTATCCTGACCCACTTGTCTGTTACCTGCCAGTGTTTGAAATATTTTCATTGCTTCAGTGAAGTAATGCTTTAAAAGCTCTTGTGCTCTGGGCTGCTCCAGGTGTGTACAGCCCTACACATGACCATGCAGCAGGAATTGCAGTAGGAAGGTGAATACCACAGAGCAGTCATCTTACGTGGCAGAGGCCATATTGAATGGCAACTGAAGGATGGTCGAAATAATGACAATCAGCAGTTTGGACACTTATTAATGTGAGGTGGAAATGTTGTAATAAATAGATAGTGATATTCCAATGGTTAGTGCAGTAAAAGTAGAAAGTTAGTTACCTTTCTGTGTTGACATACAGGCATGTATGCAGGACATGCCAGCATGTAGCAGCTTCATCTTCTGTGTTACCCCAGACTGCCCTGTGTGGCAGAGAAAGCAGCGAATTTGATTTTGATTTTGCTGTGTTGATTATATACCAGTGAAACTCTCAGGACATTAGTGGAATTACATGGGTGTGAATCACAGTGTAACAGATTGCTGAACTGGACCTGTGCGCATCCTGCGAGACTTACAGCTGCCATCCATGTAGGACTGAGGGGCTATAATCAGTCTACTTTAATTTCGTAAAATAAATCTAAACAAGCGTAAATTACATGTAAAGTTATTTTCAACAGAAGAATGTTAAAGCCAATTTTAGATACACCAGAACATATACAGAGGTCCAGCTGCAGTAATAAATTAGAAACCTGCAAATGATCAAGAATGATCTCCACGCAGATACATACTAGGACCATTCTACTGTGAAACTGGTTCTGCATTTATAGGTGAAATAGGTCTTGACTCTTGTACCGGGTCTGGCTGGGATGGAGTTAACTTTCCCTGCAGTGGCCCACACAGTGCTGTGCTCTGCACGTGTAGCTGGAACAGTACTGGTATCACACCAGCGCTGTGTCTGCTGCTGAGCAATACTGGCACAATCAGGACTCCCTCCAACCAACCCCAGAATAACTGCTGGCTTCACGGTAACCTGTAGCAGAGGATGCCCACCTGGGGAAGCACAGAGAGGAGTCATGCATGTGGTTTGGGCCAAGGAATAGTAATTCTGCTTGACTTTTCACAGGCCTTTCGAAAGGCTAATTGCAGTTTGGAGATCCATTGGGAATGTTGCTGTAGGGATGAGTGGCCAAGAAAACCCCACATTACAAGTGAGCTGCACCTAAGGGAAAAACATGACCAAACAGGAAAATTAAAGGGGGATGGATAAGAGCAAAGAATAACAATGAATTTTAGAGAAAAACAAAGTTTTCATCTCGTATTTTGCCAAGTCAATGTCAGAAAGATGTGGAAGGTCTTAAGGAGGGATTTATCAGAGACAGGGAGAGATTTTGTGCACTGTCAGGAAGAAATCCCTTCAGAATTAGGGCAGCTTGAAAAAGGATGAAGCCACTTCAGAAAGAAGCTAGAAAACTGTGTTGGCATTGCCGGTACTGGTGTGGTAAAGGCAAGGATTGGATGTATATTGGGGTACTCTATATGGTGGTAGACTTTAAAAGTGAGGACATGTTATATTAAAGTCTGTGAAGCATCGACGTTGCATGTATTAGGACTGTATCAATTCATCAGCAAGACAGACCAGAGACCTCACAGCACCACTGTGACACAGTTAAGGATTGCTCCCATGTGAAAAAAGTAAGAGAAAGGAGCTTAGCACCTCCTCTGAGCAGAGCACTTGGGAAATGCATGAGTAGCAAAGCAGACTCATTGACTTCAATGACACTGCTTTTGCTTAAAGTTACATAGGGACACAAGTGCCTGGCTGAATTGGGAGCCCAAGGGTAGGGATTAGGACTTGTGTTTACTTGGCTTTCTGCCTGAGCAAAATTTGTTCTGCCACACTGATCCCGAAACACAACTTCTGTTTATATTATTTGCAGAGTGCTGTGGGGAAATGAAAGCTGGTAAGGCGTAATTTTATTTGTGTGCTTTGAAATTTTATGTTATTATGTATTTCTTGTTGCAATGTAATGAAGCTTAGATTTCCATATTTAAATTAATAAAATGAAAATAACATGAATGCGATATTCCTGCTGAATACACATTGACTATAGAACGTTTTCACATTATTTCACAAACATATTTATGACAGCCTATTTTACTGTGTTTTGAGAAGAATGGAGATTCAATGGAACCTTAATCACTCACATTTTCTTACCAATTATGACAGAGTTCGCACATAAGCACCTTTGAATACCACTTCTAAACTAATCAGTAATAGAATAAGTTCTATTGTAATGATGTATAAGTATTTTTAGGCTGTTGCCAGCCTATAACGGTGTGTTTATGAAAGCAGTGGCACTTACAGGAGAGAAATAATTTGTTAAAATAGAGCTTATATTTTATAGCCAACCCTCCTTTGTTTTATCATGGATATTGGGCAGAGTAGGAGAACATCACAGCTTTGATGTGTTCAGGTAAGCAGATAAAATTCGTTCAGATGTGCCTGTGTTACTTGAACCTTTTAATTTAGCAAGGACTGAATAGTTTGCTATAAGTAATATCAGTACTCTGTAGGACTTAGCGAATATGCATTGAGTGTTCAGAAGAGTGGTGGGTTTGTAAACTATGGTATTATGTAATCACTGTTTGGTCCCCAAGAATGCAGAAATCATGTGTAGCCAAAATATTTAGAGAGAAGAGCATAATCCTGTCACAACTTGTTGTCCCTTACACCCATGCAAAGGTATCATAACCTCCTTTACACTACTGGTGCAGTATATTAGAGCCCATTGCTTCGTGCCCAGCTATGGAGGAAGCAGACTAGCAGGAGGAACATGAATATCTGTGCAGCACATGGGCTACACCTGCGTCACAGTTTTTTTGTAGTCTATTCTTTTTCCTCATCTGCCCCCCCAAATGTCCATGGTATTGCCATATGGAAAAACATTTCACTGTGGGAGAGGGGCAGACAAAGGCTGGATGAAATTTTCCTAGGGCTCCTTGCTTGCAGCCAGCCCACTCTCTCAGGACTTGCACCTTGTGCCCAATCAAGTAATTGTGTTTTAGGATGGGGAGTGGTCTTATGTATAATAGGTGTTTCTGAAGAGATCATGTTAATGATTATCCCTGCCATCCTGGTGAAACTTCAGCCCGTGGGATGGTGAAACAGGCATCAGATTTGCAAGAGTGTTTTGTAAAAGCATTCTCCCTTGTTGCTTGTCCAGCTACTGCCTGTGGGATTCATGATTTTAGAAGCATTATGACAAATGAATCATTGATTCAGCAAATTTAATTTCAGGGTGTCAAAAGACTGTCATTTACATCAGTGTCTGTTTTTGTCTGGTACCTCTTGTTACCAGAGGTGAAAAAAAAGCAAGCATCAATGGGAACAATTTGAATATTTTATTAAATGATACAGTAGTCTTCATGGAAAGCAGTTATCACTGAATTTCACAGCATGGATATTGTGATGGTGTATGGTAACGTTTCCTGCCCAAGCTACTGAGAATACTCTTACTGAAGAAAAGCATTTAGAAGTGTTTTTTTCTGCTCTGGTTCCAAGAATCCATAAAACATTAGATGAGCAAAGGAATTGTTCATTCCCTGTGTCATCAATTAAAATTACTTTACTTTTATTCGATTTGTCCATAGTCTTTCATTTGGTTCTTCATGTCAGATGGAGCTGTTGCTACTGGAAATAGATCTTCCAACAGATTGTCTGAAAAGGAAACTATGTTATGAACTATATTGCTTAAAATAGAACACCATATACTCTAATAGAAATACAAATATATTATTTATAATACAAAAAATCATACTGTAGTACTATAATTTATTAATATTTTGTGATTTTCAGAGTTTTAGTAGTAGAACAAACACTTTACTGATGAATATACTTCTGTATTTTTTCTGTAATCCCTCCAAAAATATAAAAGCAAGTACACTTGTAGACATTGACCCCAAGGACTCATACTGATCAGACACATAGTCCCTCTATTTGTGGTCCTTCACCTCTTAGTTGATTGTACCTTGTAGTAGAGAATACTTTTGGTAATGAAATTTGCAGGTCTATTCCCTTCTTGAACCCAAAATAAACTTTGATTTTAATTACATGAACTTGAGGAGGACTCAGTTATTTGTTCAGAATAATTAAACAACATTAAATAATTTTAGGTTTTAATCTTATTTCTAAAAGAACTGATTTGATGTTAACTGTTAAGACAGCCCCACAGAATATAATTCAGCTAATCAGCTATACCAGTCTGTACATTTTTCATGTTGCTTTGGTATATGGTGGTAAAAAACATATGTGGAAGATCTTGCCAAGCCATTGAAACCTTAAATGGAAACTGTTTGCTTATCTGAACTGCCAGCATGTGTGTAAAAATGCTACAGCTTTAATCTATACCAGTGTGTACTTTACTGATGATTTATGGCAGAGAGGAAACTACTAATCCTAAAAGGAATTGCCAGAAATTAGGCCATTTGCCTTCAGAGTCAAATTTTACCTTTGAAGGGACTGCCAGAAAAAGATGCATATCTAACTGATTTCTTAACCATATTACCAGAATAAAATTCTGTTTTCACTTGGTACAAAGCATATATTTTGACGTGGCAGCAGAAATAAATATATGGAGCCATACTGAGAACTTTGACACCACTGTCACTTCCTGTGAAGATAGTTCTGGGTGTAGATGCTTTTTTTTTTGTTTATTTTCTGTATGCAGAAGATGGGGCAGGATGGGTTTCCTTTTGCTACCTGTTAGATGGGAGAGGAAATTAGCTTAAGTGCACCATACTCTCTACTCTACAGTTACTTAAAAGGCAAAATACATTAACAGAGCACTGGCACTGAGGTGAGGCAGAACCAGAAACGTTCCCTTGCTTCCTTGCACAGCTCTCAAAAGCAGAGCCAGTCACTACAGGGAGCTACAGAAGACCAAAGCAACACCACAAGAAAGTGTTTTGTACCACAGGTTTGGTGGGAGCTTTTTGTTCCTCTTCCTTCGGCTTTTGAGTCCCTCTGGACTCTGGAGTGAGGTCAGTGGTTTTTGGTGGTGTTTCACAGCACAGATTAATGTTCTTCTCTTTATCTGCATGTATTTTGCAGCAAACACAGCCTTAGGGAAATGCATGAGCATCAAAGTGTTGAATTAAATGCCTGTTTAGGGGAAGGCCTGCTGATTTAAGTGCTGCCTAGCAGCCAGTTGGGGACTAGAATAAATACAGTACATTTCTTTTATGACAAAAAAGTGGGGCTGTTTGCAGTGATGTAATGATAGATTACTGGTAATTGGGTTCAGCATTGTTTTGGTTCCTAATGACAGGTGGAGGTCATCTCACCCTACTTTAGACATTTACCTCTGAGCTAATCATCCAGAATGTCTTACAACTCTTGCAGAGAAACAGGCAAATCAAGAAAGCAGTGCATATCACCCATTAGTTTAGGGATAAAAGGAATTATTTTCTAGGAACACCTGCCTTTCTCCACTGGCTGTTAAAAGGTACTGAGGGGATTACCTGAAGAGTGTCAGCCTATTAGTTGCCTAAATTAGGGCACGCTAATTCCATGCAGTAGCAGTACTTTCCAAACTGATTAAAATGATTAAGGAACGCCCTTCCTGTCCTTTCACATGGTGCCCCAGGCAGTTGGCTGCCAAATCTTGCTCGGTTTCATGCTCTCTTTCTGTAGACTTATGTACAGTTAGTGCCTTTGTACATGTGGAACAGCTTCCACAAAGAAGGTTAGCAATGCTGCTGACCCCCCACAGCACACCCACCATCACTGTGACACCTTCAGGAAGCTGGGGTGAGTCCTGATGTTGAATTGATGTTCAACATCAACAGATGTTGAATTAGTATTGTGTCCTATGAATGCTCTGGAAAATGGTCATTAAAAAATATTATGCACTGAGGTTATTTCATCACTAAGCAAAGCATGCCCATGTGTTACCTGCAGAGGAACCATCTGTAACATTTACAATTCCAAAGTCACTTTATACTTGAAGTCTTGCTGAAGTTGTAAAGGTAGAATAGTAAGTTATGAGATGCTTATCATTCGGTAATGCTGTTTTCTTTTCCATATGGACTGTATTTTGAGAAAAAGTCCAGGATATCTGACTCTACCCCTTTTTCTACTTTTAGGTCACTGCAGAACTTCACATCCCTGTGTCTTCCACGTGCTCTTTTTCTTATTTTCTATATTAAAATTACACCAAGTTGAATTAATTCAAATTGTATATGTAGGGAAGCATGTACAAATCTTGTTAGATTTGTACATCTAACATCTAAAATCAGACTTTTTTTTTTCTCCTTTGAAACTTGTGTAGTATTCAATCATTTCACAGAATTGTCTAGGTTGGAAGAGACCTCAAGATCATTGAGTCCAACTTCCGACCTAGCATTTCTTACTGTTTACAACAGTACATGGTATGAATTTTTGGTTTTGCTCAAAATGTTAAAATATTTAAGAATACTCTACTGGAAAAGCTTTTGGACAGATGTTTGTTTTCTTACATACAGTCAGTTAAAGCCATATGCTGTGCTACATCTGAAATATGTCTGTTTCACAGGCTGCCCAAGTACAAGTCATCTGCTTTAACAACTCTTGGGGCTTAGCTTTGACACTTTCATTCCAATCTCCATCAAATACTGTGGATACTTATCTTATCTCACTGATCAAATAAAAAGCTATAGGGAAAAAAAATGTGGTTTTGCTTTTAAAAGCTTCATTCTGTGTTGGTTTTCCTGAAAAGGAAGACATAGAGTTGGCTGCAGCAGTTTGTCAAAACTGTTATTCTCTCCCTCTGTGTTTTTTTTTTTTTTTTTTTTTTTTAGTCTTTCATTGAAATGGTATTTCCTGACTCATACAGAAAAAGGATATTTTTTGTTAGCATGTATTAAAATAAACTGAAAAAAAAAGAAAGCAGTACAATTAAGCAGCTGGAAAATCTTGAAAATGTGAAACTACAGACTGATTTTGTGACTTTAACTAGTAACTCTAATCTCTGGTTTCCAGGTAGCACATTACCTTCCTTTTCTCTCTGAAAATCCAGCTCTTTCAAGATTACCCTAAAAAACAGGAACCATAGGGGTTTAATTGGTAGTTAATTTTCTGCAGTTTCTCTAAGGAGAACTTCTATCGACTTTGCCTAAAAGCATGACTCTCAGAAGAGGAGATGCCCATTTAAACTGTTTCCTGTAGAGTGCCATAACACCCCTCCATTTCCACGACTATTCCCTATAGTGATACTAGAACATAGTGAACTGAGAACATTGCCACAGTGGGTACCAGGAATAAATCTCAGATAGCAGAGATGACATGCCACATCAATAAAAGTCACAAAGCCAAAGCTAGTTGCATTTTAGTATGTGAAGAAAAACAATACTTATTGTCTTGGTGGTGGTTTTTTTATTATTATTATTATTTTATTTATTTATTTTTACAATAAAGTATGTTACTGTTAGAGCTAAAACCATAAAGGGTTTTCTCAGCACAAGAGAACCTGTTACATGATAGACATCTTTGACATGTGCCAGTGTGTATTTTATGCTATTGGCGATATTTAAAGAAATAACTTCACCAGTCTACATTACAGAGAACTTGGGACTACAACGTGCACTTCTGTGCTGGAGCAGATAACAGTGGTTCTATGAATCGTTGATAGAGGAAACAAGAAGGGACTTTATTGGTGAGAATAAGTCTTTGTAGCTGTAACATTATCAGTATATTCCCAGCTTTTACTGTTCCTGAGGACAAGGTGGTTGCTAAGCAATCACAGAATTAGATGAGTAGATTCAGAAATTGTTAACTGTACTTTAAGAGAGTTCATAATTCAAGCTCTATGTCTGCTACGAAGAAAGGATAGCAGATGACTGAAGCCAGCACCAAACCATCCAATGCTGTAACTGGTAGAAATCTAAAGCACCTGTTGAATGTCTGAGTTCCCTGGTGGTACATCCTTTCCAGGTAATGACAATTACCTATCTGTCTGACGTTGTAGGCTTATCTATTACATGTCATCTGTTAGTTTTCTGAGTTGTCACCAGAAGACACAGACTCCTCCAAAGATCGGTTCTACCAAATGTAAGAAAGATGGCTTTATGAGTAGATGATTCATTAATTTGTAAGAACCATTTGGTGTAGTCCTTACAAAGCACCCATTGACCTTGCACCTCACCAAAGTACACGTTTACAGACCCCATACAACAAACTTCAAGAAACAACGTAAGCCCTTAAAGCAATGTCAGTTTGTGTGTCTGTGGTGGTTTTACTCAGCTGGGCAGTTGAACTCTGCCAGAACCACTCTCTCACTCCCTCTCCTCAAAGAAAAAGAGGGAGAAAATATGATGGAAATGGCTCAAGTATTGAGGTAAGGGCAGGGAGATTACTCAACAATTATCATCACGGAAAAAACAGACTCAGAATAAGGAGATTAATGTAATTTATTACCAATAGCAAACAAGCTCGACCAGTGAGAAACTAAAAACAAACTAAAACCATCTCCCCACCCCAACCACCCTCTTCCATCTCCTCCCCTCGGGTGGCACAGGGGAATGGGGGTTGTGGTCAGTCTATAGCTCTTTGTCTCCCCCACTCCCTCACGGCCACTCTCTGCCCCTGCTCCCTGTGGGGTCCCTCCCACGGGATGCCGTCCTTCCCAAACTGAGCCTGTGGGGGCTGCCCACAGGCAGCAGCTCTTCAAGCACTGCTCCCACACAGCTCCGTCCCACGGGGTACATCCATCCCCCAGGAGCAAACTGCTCCAGCACGGGTCCCCCATGGGTGGCAGCTCCCCCCAGACCCCCTGCTCCTGCAGGGGCTCTCCATGGGCCGCAGCCTCATCCAGGCCACATCCACCTGCTCCACCGGGGGCTCCTCCACCCATGGGGGGGCTGCAGCGTGGAGATCTGCTCCATGTGGGACCCATGGGCTGCAGGGGGACAGCCTGCTCCACCAGGGGCCTCTCCACAGGCCGCAGGAGAACTGCTCCAGTGCCTGGAGCACCTTCTGCCCTCCTGCTGCGCTCACCTTGGGGGCTGCAGAGCTGCTTCTCTCTCCTCACTCTCCCAGCTGCTGTTGCATAACAGTTTTGTTTTTTTTTTTCTTCTTCTTCTTTTTTTTTTTTTTTCCCTTTCTTAATTCTGCTCTCTCACAGGTTTACCTGGCATTGCTCACTGACTTGGCTCTGGCCAGAGGTAGGTCCCTTTTGGAGCTGGCTCTGATCTGACATGGAGCAGCTGCTGGGCTCTGCTCACAGAGGCCACTCCTGCAGCCCCCTGTTGCCAAAACCTTGCCATACAAACCCAATACAATGTCATTTTGTTACTGTCCAGCAATGATATGTAATACACTTGGCATTTGGAAATACATGAGTAACTATGGCTGGAAAAAATGCTTCTGAATCATGGCCTGTCCCAGCAGTATGAATTAAGACACAAGATATGGGGAAAAATTATTTCCCACTAATAAAGCAAATGAACTGTTTTTCCCATGAGTTCATTGTAGCAAAAGAAAAACTAAATCCTGATGTTGATGTAAAGATGAGCTCAAAGAAGATCCAAGTTTACTTGAAGAAAATTTTGAGTATACCAATGCAAAAAAATTAAGCACAAAAGAGGTTTTATGTAGAAGATACTGGAGTGCAGGTGAAGCAGTTAGAATACAGTGGCCCAGTCAGGATTTATAGAAAACACTGGCGAAAACTTAGTGGCTATACACAAAAGAATAAGAAAGTCATGGTCGTGATGGGCAGAGAGAGAGTGACAAAAAAGATGAAAATTCATTGAAAAACAGACAATGAGAACTCTGACTTCTGACATACAGAAGGGAACACACAGTTCAGGCTGTCTCATTTTAAAGGAGTGTATAAAAAGACAGCATAAGCAAGTGAAGATAATGTCAGAAATGCCAAAGGAACAAGATGAGATATAACTATCAAGAGACATCAGAAATACACCAGTAGTGACAGTGAGACACCAAGAAAATAACTGGTGTACTACACAGTAGAAAGAGAAGGCTATTGATCAGCAGTGCTGAAGTGTCAGAAGTGTTATATAGCATTTTTGTTTATCCTTACTGAAAGTGTCAGCTCTGATCAGACATAACCAAACAGTGGGAACCCAGAGCTCTGAGCGTGGTTACACACAGCATGTCCTTGCAGGCACAATATTGACATTCAGTGTCACTCACAAAAATCTAAATGATGTAATAATGAAACTTTGTGCTGCAGAAAGTTGACTTCTAGCATTCAATGTCTGCAGTGAGATGTTTACAGGGTCTTACTTGTCCTTTATTTGTCAGCATTTTAAGTTAAAAAAGACTTTAGAAGGCATCAAGGAGCAGCCCTTTTTTTTTGTTTTCATGCATTGGAAAGATAATGAGTACCTGAAATTAAAGTTCAGATATGTTTACCTGGATGTGCCATAAAATTGCAGTGAAGCCTATTGTGCACCTAGCTGGACTGCATAATATTTTAGTGCTGACAATTTTTGAAATCCATTTGATATGCAAAATATTGTACTAAGCTGAGGCACTCAGGGGTCTCTCTGTTGTAGAACAGGAAAAAATCTCTACAGCAATTTAATTCCATCAGCTTTCCCAATCACTTCAAGCAATTAGTTCTGAAGACTTGCTGAAATTTACATAAAACACATCCTTCCCCCTAATCCATTTTACAAGTGGTAGATTATTTCTTGTATTGTGCTGCCAAAGGTGAGGAGCAGAAGGGAAGAATATGCTTGGGCTGCAGCAAGTGATGAGAATGGCTTCGAGAACAGCGAGCTCCCTGGTACCTTCATTGCTCTCAGTAGATTTACATGCTAGTGTAATAGGGATGAGAGATTAGCTGATCCCTGTTAATGAAAGGAGGGCATCCATAGAGACAATATGTTAAAAATGGAAGGTAGTTACATTTTATAGGTCTGGAATTGCTAGACAAGGAGAAAACAATTGTCAGAAAATGGAAGTAGACCAAGCAGTATTTGAATCGGCAAAGTAGTTAAAGGAATTAGGATAGAGATAGTTTGCATGCACTTAACTTCTGAGACCAAATTTCATGTGAATGCAGGGTACATAGTCTGTAGTGCTGCTCACAGCCTGGGTTCTCATTGCTTTCTAGTGCTCTGCAAAGTCTATTCTGAATGGTCAAACCTCAGGATCCAAAACCAGGGCTCTACCTGAACTTTTTTTTTTTTAAAGACATATTAGAAAGGACTTCCTGTAATTAGAGTGTGAGCACTAGCTATTATGACTCCACAGGTAGTCATACAGGCCCTTGTATCATAGATAAAAGCATAGATAAAAGCATTTATTTCATTTCATACTGGAGTAAGGAGTCGAAGGAATGCCACTTGATTGCCTCTTTGGGTTGTGTCTAAGAAAGCTAGTGGTATGATGAGAAGAATTGGTTAGGTTGAAAGTTCTCTTATGTGCATCTTTATTGAATAGATTTGCTTTTATTTTGAACTCTTCTGCTGATTATTTATGTTGGATATAGAGTATACTTTTCTTATGATGTGTTAGTGCATTTAGAGTAGCTACAATTGCTTTAAAAATAAATTAATTACATCTGGTATTCCGAAGTCTATTAACCCAGTTAAATGTATTAATATAAAATAGCATAACAGTTTTCAGTTGCTTTCTTCTTACTTAATTAGGACCAGAAAAACTTTATAACAAGTTTACAACTTTGTAACAGTTTGAGAAACATAAGTTCATTCTCAGCATCAACTGAGTTTAGGTTTCCTCTTCTTTCAGTCAGTGATTCACTGTTTTGTTTTTTTTTTTGGACTATTGCCCCAATGTTGCAGCATCTCTGCATACCTGAAAGTGAGACTTATAGTGACAGGGAACAAAGAGAAAGGGGAAACACAAGCATAATCTGAATGGGAGATACAGGAGCTGTGCATGCTGCGTTGCAGGACGCGGGCTGGGATATGAAGTGCTGGAATGCATGTGGAGTCATCTGGGTGGTGACAGAGAAGAAAAGATCTCCTTTACTCTAGCCAGTAATTTTAAATTTGTCAGCTACTGATGCAAAATCAGTTATCTGAGTGAATTCACAATGCTGCCCAGTACTGCGATATCAACAGAAGGGTAATCCTGTGATTTGACCTAGTTGTTGGAAGGTTTGGGTTCACTTTTTTGTTCTTCCCCAGCATCCAAAGTGATTTTATTAGATTTTCTTAATGTCAGATTCCCAGAAGATATTAAGGCCAGATTTCAGTTTAATTGGCATTTAAAAGATACCCTTAGCTATTCTGTTACAGTTCTTCAAAAATGGGGATAATCTGCTTCCATTCATGGGCATGAGAATGATAGTGATGCTTTCTGGTATTATAGAAAATGTAAACAATGCAGATAAGTTAAATTTGTGCTTTCAAACATAGCTAAAACCTAATTACCTTTCTGTGAAACTACTTGTATTCCATTCAAATGCTTTGGTATGACTCATTATATTTTATGGAATTTTTAATGTTTCTGGAGAAACATGACACACAAGCATTGTGGAAAGTTCTGACTCATATTCCATTTTCCCAAATCACCTAGAGTAATCTGAAGGAATTCAGTGCCTTGTGTCACGCACATGCCTGATTACTTGTTAGCCTATGCTTGCTTCTCTGATACCTAAATACCTGTGTTTCTACAGTCTCTGTATGTTTTGATATGTCATTGTGGGCATTCAGGGAGTGACATGAACAGATGTGATAATTATACACCTCTGCTGAGCTAGCAGTTTTATAATTTCGTACTTACAAAATTATTAAGTGTTCCAATGCAACATAATGCAAATTACATTTGTGACACATTTGCCTGTTTTTAGTTTGTGATTCATTTCACCAGTAAAACATTAAAAAAAAAAAAAAAACACACACAAGGAAAAAGTATATGACAACATACTTATGCATAGATACAGAAAAACTTAAAATACCTTGAGTTAAAAATAGATTGAATTGATTATAAATCTTTTAAAATTCTTTGCTGTCTGTAATTTAAGGTTGAATAATGAACAAGTAATGGGGTGGGAGGCTTGGGGGATCGCAGTGGAAGCAGATATAGTATCACTGTTGCTACTTTGTTTCTGGATACTTTGTCCCTGCATAAGTGAAAAAGAAAGTTTTAAAAATATTTCAGACAAATCATAAGTTGGAAGTGAAGTAGACTATCTCTTTGAACTGTGGATTCACCCTCCCCTCCCACCTTTGTTTTTTATTTAATTTTAAAGAAATTAACTAAAATATCTGTCTCTATTACTGTCCAATGCAACTTTTCCACACAGGCCCTGCTTCCTGTTAAAGTAGTAGGATTTCTCATTCATGTCACGAGTTACATTGGTATCTTGAACTACCTGAAATAGTCTAGCACTTGTTAAATTTTTAGAATAAGTCATTGTCAGCTAGAAGATATGGGATGTCAGAACCCGTTTGGAGAAAAAAAATATTTAAAATATTAATTAAAAGTAATTTAGAGAAGTTTAAAGCTTCTGGACTGGGATTTGAGATAGCAAGAACAGATTATCTATTTCTGTTTTAACTTCATTGTATGACCTGAGTTTTCTTAGTGTCTCCAAGTATTATGATGATAGGTGAAAATAACAATCTGGAATTTGCAATAGCAATAGCAACAGAACAATGTAAGTGAAGCAATTACCACTTTATGTCCAACTGATTTTGGGGCAGCAAGAGAAGGATATGTTCAATAAGAAAATTTTCATTTAAAAAAAAAAAAAAAAGGCTGAAAAATGTGCTTGACAGAATAGTAGTTCAAGCTCATGCTGTTTTTTTTTTTTTTTGTCCCCCCCCCCCCCCCCATAATCTAAGCTCCCAATTCAGACATAATAATCAGATACATCACAACTTTTTCTTCTTTAGACTGGAGCCATAAATCATGGAAGGTTGTCATGTACTGTGCAGTTACCCGTGGGACACTAAAACCACACAGCTACTTTCACTAGACTAGACTAGAATAATCCACACAAAAATTAATATTTCTGTTTTCTACAAAAATATGGAATGGACAAATACACTGGTAATACTGTAATTTAAGCTCAGGGAAACTGAGCTTTACATTTAAATAATTAGAATCTAAGATATTGGTCAATGCTGGGGAAAACTAAGCCCAGTCAGATAAAATCAAGAAAGAAGCTTTTGCAAAAAGATTTACTATTTTTTGTTTTTGTTTTTACTAACAGTGTGAATTGTAAACTGAACTGAATAGTGGTGCTTTCCCAATGTGTATGAGAAATTGTATCAGGGAAGAAGAGGGGTTGAACTGGCTAAGACTGTTTTAGCAGAGCTTCACCCTACAGCTGGCTTCAGAAGCAAAAGGAGTTAAATCTTGCAGAAGAGTTTTCCATCTACTATTTTACCACTTGACTGAGCAGTTTACTTTTCCTGAAAGCCTTAGAGGCTTAGAGGTACTCTGCACTTGACTTAGTCATCTGAGTCTTCAGTTTTATCTCTGTGGGCATAGCATCTTTTTTTTTTTTTTTTTTTTTTTTTATGAAACAGCACTAGCAATCTATTCTCAGTCTTGTCTGAGGCTGATGTTACAGTCAGACCTTTGCAAATCTGTGGGCTGAGCTAATCCAATGATTTCTGTGATTTCTGTCTGTATTATGGGGTCTTCAGATTGGTGCCTTCAGAATTTTACCTGTGTGAGGAAATCAGAGAAACTTTGAAACCTGTACTATGATCCAATACGATAAAGTTTAAGACTTTCTTTCATTCTTTCAGATTTGTGTGTAATTTTAAGGTAATTTTTTTTTTTTTTACTTTTTGCTTTTATTCAGTGTTTGGCAAAAAAGTGTACTCTTCTAGAGAACATACATAAATTCAGCATGTTTATTGGAGGTGGTAGAGGGTTAACAAGCACCTTGAACTTCAAACAAAGGTGGTCTTTCTTTCCGGGTACCTTATTACATCACTCTTCCTACTCCAAGGCAATTCATTATTCTCTCCTGGGACCCAAACTAGAAATGGTCTAACCTTTCTTCATTCCTTACCACATCTGCCTCCCACCTCCTTCCTGATACAACTTTTTTGTGTCGTAGCTTTCTTGGAGATGTCCCATTGCTGACTGCACACCACCACCAATGATATAATAACACCCAATTTATTACAAAGCATTCAGTCACTGCAGGTACTGTAGGTCCAGGAAGGAGGATTTGTGGGATTCAAGAATAATTGGGCATATATCCATATTTTTGAGCATCGGGGTTTGAAAGTGAGAGGTGGAAAGCTTACCAACAGTGTTAATACAGAGAATTTACAAAATGGAAAGACCAAGAAGATAATGATATAGAAGAGCCATGTGCTGTTCTCTAACTAGAATTGCATACAGTGTTGTTTAAGAGCATTAAGGAAAATGGTGAATTCAAACTGGAATTGGCACTGCAGAGCTCTGTGGAGTTGGCTGAGAAACTGGGGGGCTTTTTTTTTTTTTTTTGAAATGCAAATTTTTAATGCATTCAAAATGAATTTTGAGAGAAATGATTGATTTCAATATGCCCCCAAAGAAATAAATAACGGCAGGTCCACTCAGGGGAAAGGTAGGCTGAGAGAGGTGGGAGAAAGTGATTTAACCTAGACTGAGGCTTTGAAAATTGTCATCTCTCCTTTTACTTGAGCTGGAGGTGAGAGAATTACCACAGAGCTGCTTGAATAAATATCTTTCGATTGAATTAGCTCCACTTATCTTCAGACTACATGATTAATATCTGTTCTAACAATCCAGGCAAAAACAGTTCTTAAGTGGACAGGTAGGAATCCAGTTTTGATAATTTCAGTTATCTGAGGATTATATCATATTATTAAATATATATATATGTATATATATAATTAGAAATATTTGGGGGCTATAAAATATATAGACTGCCATGGGTATTTTGGAGACTTTTGAGAGAGTAAAAGAATATTTAGTTCTAGAGATTATTTACTTAATGGAGACTACTTCTTTCAATTGAGTATAAAAATTATATAGTGACAGGGAATGATTATGAGAAAAAATGCTGTATAAAAGTGACAGACATAAAATAATTATACTAATATAATAATGTTGCATCAAAGAACAGGAATACAACATGTATCCTGACATTTTTTACAGATCAGGGGCTGGGATGGGTGGTACTCCTTAACTCCATTTGATGACAAAGATTTTTTAGGTCTTCAGCTCTGAGTTATCTTGAAACAGAGCAACCTTAAATCACAAAGCCAAACTGAAAACTTTGAGAACTGTTATCTTTCAGTGAGTTACAGGCAATAAACAGAACAAGAAGCTCGGCCTTATAGTTATAACCTATACATCGCATTTTATGCTGAAGTCCAAATGCTAAGTATCTCTGTTTCTCAAAAATTACAGTCCAGAAGAGTGGGGAGGAAAGTACTTGAAGCATGTAATAAAGGTTCAGAAGGAATATGTATGCCATAAACTGTAATGCAGTTTATGCATCTGTCCTGGGAGACCACATGTTCTCTTTGCAAATATGTACCACATATTCATTCCTTATAGCACCACATGTTTTGATTTCAGTCTTTGTAAATTGGCTATAATAATACTGTTGTACTTTGAAGGGATGTTATTTAATGTGATTGCTTTAAATCTTATCATAATATCTAAATAGTTTACAGTATAGATCATAATTATATCTGAGTTTCTTAATGGGTATGAGTTTTGCATCCACAACTCTCAATCTAAAAAGGTCTCACTGGCACACACAAGAGCAAAGGCAAAGTCTTTAGCCCATAGTTAAAAAAACAAAAACAAAAACAAAAACAAAACTGTAAACATTCATATATCAAAAAAGACAAAGTTTGTTTCAGACTTGCACCTTGCTAAACACAAGATCATTTATTATCGTTACTATTTTATGTACGGTTCTTATTTCTGGAAAGAGACTATCCACGTTTGTCAGAAGGGACTGAAAGCTTTATCGTGGAGCAGGGTAGTTCATGTCACTAATTTGTTTGTGTACAATTCTCTGTTCTTTGTGCTCTCTTCTTAGCAGCTACCTTATCCCTTTTCTTTCTCAAGAGTAAGATAAACGGGCATATTGAATAGAGATGGCTGAGTAAAATGCACTGCTGATGTTGTGACAAGTTTTACAAATATTTGTCAAACACAATAGCTAGTTAAATACCATTTGGAAAACATATGATTTAATAGCTACAGATAGCATACCAAGGGATTAATAAATTCAAAACATTTTTTTTTCTTTTTTACCTTTAGTGCTTATTCAACAGGTGCTTTTTTGTTTTGTTTTGTTTGTTTTACATCTTAAAAAGAATATTAGATTGTCTGTACTTAAACTTCTAATACTTAAATTCATACTTAGGTGTGACAGGAATTTACAATCCAAGATGAGGGTTTAGATATACACAGCCTGAAGAGACTCTGGAAAACTCCTGCTTTCTGGTTAAGCCAATAGCAACCATTATTGACCCTTTGTCCCATGTAGTTATTTTTAGCTTCTTAATTTTTATTTTATTTTATTTTATTTTTGGAAAATGGTATTGTGTAGCCACCTTCTTATCTGAAAAGGGACAGGACATGCCTTAAAATGTCAAATTTAAAATACTGACACTACTGTCCTTCCTCAATAAAGCTGTGATTGGTGCTTGATAATATTATATTGTTAATATTATAACATTAATTTTAAATGTTACTTGGATTATGCCTAAATGTGAGCCATGTTGAAAAACGTTTTCAGCATGGCCATGTTTCTTGCTGGGCATGTCTGGGAGCAGAACTTCATATGTCTGAGGATGCTGACATCTGTGCTGACATCTCCAAAGTGGATAAAGAGGGTATCTGCAGATGTTGCTAGAGTTTGGGTAACAAAGTGAAAAAGCTGCTAAGGTCCATTTCTGGGTTGAGTTTTGTCTTCTAAGTCAACCCTTAATTACTCATATTTTAAAAGATGTATTTCTGGTACACTGAGACTCTGCATTGTATTAGATGATTGACCAGCCAATGTGACTCTTCTGCAGCACGTTAAGTGATTTCTACTCCTATCTATATGGGCTGCTGTGGGGAAAGTTAACTCCACCCCAGTCAGACCCAGTACACCTTCACCTGTAGAGCTCCATTGCAACGCTCTGTATAAAATAGACTCTGGATTTGATTCAAACTATTCATTCTGAAGGGTGTAAAAAACAGATATTGAAATTTTAATCAAAATAAAACACAGTAGTGGCTGAATATTAGGTTCTGAGGATGGAATTTTTATTTGCAAATTAAATTCATAATCAATAGATTTTTGCAATTATAGAAGTGTGTGTTTGAAACCATTCTTCAGGCTTGGTTACAGCTAACTCCAAAAAAAATTGCCCCACCCTTCCTGATTATTACAACTCAGAGAATTTTGTTTCTTTTGAAACAAAATAACTCTGCAATTGAAGTTGATTCTTAAGTGTGGGAACAAAAACCTCAGAATACCAAGGAGTTGAAACTATCTGATAGGGTTTGGTGTTGATTTAGTGTCAGCCTGAATAACTGAAATACTTCTCATCTCAACTCAAGCCTATTCACTTTGGATTGTATTATTATTATTATTGCTTTTATTATTATTATTACCCCTCATATATTATTGCTATCCTGATATTAGCAAAAATTATTAATACCATACAGGAGACTGGCTGATAGCACTCCCATCTCTTTTCCTTTGCAGTGTAAGCCAATATTTTGCCTAGAAATTCATTATTTTTTTCTTTGTAGTACAAGAAAGTAGATAAATTATGCATGCTTCTTCCCTGAGACTGAAGGCAAAGTGCATTATCAGAAAGGGCATAAGCAAGCTCATCTAACTTCTGGCTCCTCAGAGAAGTGCTCATGTGAAGACAGAAGTCATCCTAAGCAGTCTCTGTAGTAAAAGAAAAGAGGAAAAAGGGCTCCTCAGGGTGAGATTTATTCCATCAACAAATTAGATGGTTGTGTTCCCCAGACAGGCAGTCTCCTAGATGCTTATGATGAATTGGAGAAAGAAAGCCTCATGAATAGAGACTGAAGTCAGACCCACCTCAGTGGACTCTCATATCTCTGTTGAGTCTGATTCTCCTGTTTTATTCTTTATATGTTACATGGTAATGAACACATTAGAAAGGTGCTTGTTATGTGCGTATATAATACCTGTGTCCGCAACCATATGTATGTGTATGTTTGCATATATGGCTAAAAATAGCTGTTAGGCATTTATTTGTGATATGAAAGGTCATCATTACACTACATTGATTATGTAAACTTCTAGAAACTGAAACATTAGTGAGACATTGGTAAGTTTTCCCTCTCATCAGATGTGAGCTATGTCCACAGCTTACCAGCTGCATGCATCCATGGTGCATCAGCTGACAGATGCTGGGGGAAGAAGGATCACTTCATAGTATTTTTGTGCACTTTACTCCATGTGCTCCTTGACTACTTGCATATTAGCTTATCAGCCATTCATGGATGGGCCTGTCCTTGTAATTGCAACCCTCATATAAGTAAATATTTACAACAGATCTTTATGTAGATATTTCAGCTGGGGGCAGGATATATTTTTATGTGACAAATTTTGAGGAAAGTCTCAAATTCTCAGTCTTCAGGTTAAGCTTTAAGCTTCTGTCTTAAACACCATTGAAAGAAATGTTTCTAACATAACATAACATAAACAACATAATATATTCTGTTTTTATTAGTAGTAATAATAGTAGTAATAGTAGTAATAAAGATTAACTTAATAGTCTCTTTGAAATAGGTACTTTTTTGACTATCATTTAAACTGAACTTTATGTAGTTGTGAAATTACAAGACTGTGTCTTGTGAAATGATTTATTTTTGAAAAGATTCATTTACAGCTTTAGCAAAAATGCCCTTTTTTACCCAAAATGTCTTTACTGAAAAATTGATCTACTATGTTGTTTGCAAATGCATTCTTCAGGAAAGCATACAAAATAAAAAGCAGAAGTGTTACTGTGTTTTGAGTAAGGAATGCATTTGGCAAGCACTTTTGAGAATAAAGCTCTCATTGATTAGAAATTTGTGAAGGTCGCCGCCATCTAGTGATGAGATGTTGAAGATGTTGCTTAGAACTAAACCCAGCCAAAATCCTTTCCAGCTGTGTCTCTACTCACTCAGCATGCTAGATGCATCCTGAACAAGCGTTTTTTTTTTTTTTTTTTTTTTTTTTTTGTATGTCATTTGGAATATAAATCAACTTAGAACAGCAGAGATTTAGAGAGATTCAAGGTATTTGTTCATGTGAACTGCTTTTTCATTACAAACCTAGAATGAAGTAATTGAGTGCAGGTTTAAGTGAAAATGGCAATCCAGAAACTTAACTGTGAAACAAAACAAAACCTGATGATCTTTCGAGGTCCCTTCCAACCCCTTCAATTCTGTGATTCTGTGCTTCTGTGAAAACCAAAAAGCAACCCCCTCCCACCCACTCCCCAAATCCATAACTGTCAGGGCAACAAAGGTTACTCACAGACAAAAAACAGATCATATAAGTCCTCCTGTGGACTGTTCCCCTGAAGCCTATGGCCAATGTCATTTTAGTTTAAGAAATATACATGTATCTATATGCTCCAACTACTTGTTCTCAGCTTAGCAATTCGAGCCCCGTATATTGCTAGGCATATGAGTAGTCCTCAATGCTTTAATCCAGATTCAGAAAATCTACAAAACTGCTCAGCGTCATCTGAGCACAACAGACACACAGAGTGCAACTAGTTCAGGAAACTTACATCGAGATTTGAATATTTTAGAAAACCTCAGAATCTGGTCTGCAGACATAAAGTGTGCACCTGGTCAGTGTCTACAAAGGCAACATTTGCATGTTAACTATTATTTTTAGCAGACACGCTTCCTTGGGTCCCACCTGTATCTGTGTGATTTCTTCCGAATGCCTTTATTATGTAAAGAATGAAAGGTGTAACGGAGAAGGAAATGAAGCAGTGGGTGATACCAGATTTTTGACTAACAGCTATTGTATTACAGGTGTTGTTCAAATAATATCTACTTCATGTAGTAATTCAAAGAAACTTCAAATAAACTTCAAGTGGTGACAAGCTCAGACAGATATCAAGCAAGATGAAACTTTATTTAAAGGACAACAAACAAACCCCTCAATTTTATGTACATTTGAAACCTAATGTGCATTTGAAGCATTAGATCCCAAATACCAATCCTGGCTTTGCTATTCGTTCCTGATGAACTTCAGACACCACCCACCGAGAGCCACAGATTCTCTCCTGCCCCCCTCTCTATGTGCCCAAGGTGACAAGCTGGCCTGACCTGTAATCTGGTAGCTGGTACCTGTGGATTAGTGCCAAGGAACCCAGGAGAGGCCGCATGGATGTAGTTCTGCCATGTATCCCAGCCTGATATGTGCTCTTCTCCTGGCTCCTAGTGTGTGTGTTGGATCCTGGAGAAATGACAGACCCCTAAACAAATGCTTAGCAGAGGAATATGTGGTGATTAGGCCAAGTTATTGCTACAAGATTTTGCTATCCAAGCTCTACTCTAGTTCAGATAAAGAGGCCAACTGGTTAGTCTCTGTGGAACAACTTAATTGACTGAGGTGAAGGTATTGCTTTTGCAAAATTAATCCACCATTTTATAGGTCAGAGGAAGGTCGTGATGCTTATTCCAGTGTGTGTACATGTTTCTGAACCCTCTTCAAGCTGAAGGCTTTGCAAGCTGAAGCAGGATTACAATAACCAAACCTCTGGCCCCAAAAGTGCATGTTACTGTTGCTAGGTCACTGCATTAGAAAAAGGGGCAGGTCATGCCTCTGAAATTTGCTTCCTTTCCAAGATGATCATCATCTACCAGCTCAAATCTGATAACCTTTCTGGGGAAGAAGCTTCATCAAAAGTGTCATCATGATATTTAATATGATTCATTATCACAGTGCACATCCCTTCAACAAGCAGGGGCATGAAGGAAGAGAGCATCATCATAACAATGACCTTGACCAATCTGCTATTCTGATTTCCCTGAAAGAAGTTGTGCCAGCAGCATGTGTTACAGCAATCAAATTCAATCTCTCTCTTTTATTATTATTATTATTATTATTATTATTATTATTATTATTATTATTATTATTTACCACTAGTCTAAGTTTATTATAGCTGACTTGCAGTTTAAAAAAGCCTGTTGCCCAATCATCTAGTTTGAATATTATGCCAGGGACACAGCTAAGTGGTTCCAAGTCATCAAGAGTCTTGAGTACGATTAAGGGAATAAATCTCTTGGAGGTGCTTTTATGGAAAGAGATGACTATATTTGTTTTCTGCTGGAGATCAGATAAAGAGATCATCTTTTAACTAGTTAAAAAATACCGATATTTTTACCTATAAATATTTTTACTGATAATTTTCCAATATTTTTGTAGTGAAAAACAGTAGTCTACTTTTTGAAGTGACAAAAGGAACCAGTCCATCCACTAAAGGACTGGTATTGCCCTCCTTAGGATAATAACTGAAATCTGGTAAACTTTACAAATACCAGATTACAATTGAGGAAACTGTTGGAGCTGAGAGCTGGTGAATCATACTTGTGACACTGAATGACCAAAGTAAAAGGCCCTCAATTTCTTCATATAGGCTCTTGATTTCTTCAATTTCTTCAGGCATAAGGACATTTTGACTCTCTAGCTACTGCCTAGCTGGTAATCCCTATCTATATTCTGTCAGTACTCAGTATTTCCAGTACTGATGTGTATGATGGAAGAGAGAGAATGCTGTAGTGTTCGCAGTCAGTATCAAGTGGGAAGGAGTATTCAGAATACAGAAGGATTGGGTAGGAATGCAAAATTATTTTAATGAATTAGAAGAATTCTTTGGTGTGTGTGTGTGTGTGTGGGGGGGGGGGGGGGGGGGGGGGGGTGATGAAAAGAAACCAGAAATAGGATAATGCTTCATGACATCAAATACAGGATAACAGAAGAAGGCAGGAATAAAACATGGTAGAAAAACAAAAACCAAAACCAAACAAAAAACCTCACCACATTTGAAAACAACAGGCTAGATAAGGACCAGAAGCAGGTTAAAAAAGGACTGAGATAATACTGAGACAATACGGGATAACAGCATAGAGATCTAGTGAAAAGAAAAAGTAATGGAATTATTCGTAAACTGTGAAGTAATGCATTTACTCTACTTGGCACCAGAAAGGCTTCTTCTGTAATGCTTAGTTTCATACTAGGGAGGCATCACAGCTTAAGAAATTCAGGGAAAAGCTGAGACTACTACTAATAGAAAAAAATCGTTATGACTTGCATCCCACTACTTAGCCTCCTGGCTATTGTGAATTGCACAACTAGGTGCCTACTAGGTGCCTACTGTATGGAGACCATAGGACCTAGTTTATTTTGTCTTGGATTTCATTGTCAAGAGCTGTGCACCTAGGTTCAATATACCCTTCAACTTCTAGTCTTTGAAAAATATTTTTTTAAATCTGCAAATTCTTTAAGACCATGACCTAAATGTGTATATTGTTATTTTGGGTTCTGTCTCTTTGCAACTTGGCATCAAAGGCAAATAAAAACACCCTTAGAACCCACAGGAGGGTACCAAAGAAGTTGGCAGAATTGCTTGCCAAGACACTTTCCATCATTTATCAGCAGTCCTAGCTATCAGGGCTGGTGCCAATTGAATGGTGGCTAGCAAATGAAGGGCCAGAAGGAGTATCTGAGAAAATACAGGTCCATCAGTCTGACTTTGGTGCTGGGAAAGCTCATGGAGCAGATTATCCCGAGTGCATACAGCTATTACAGGGCAATCAGGTGATCAGGCCCAGTCAGCATGGGTTTATGAAAAGCAGGTTCTGCTTGACAAACCTGATCTCCTATGACAAGGTGATACACACAGGGGATGAGAGAAAGGCTGTGGATATGGTCTACCTAGACTTCAGTAAGGCTTTTGACACTGTTTCCCATGGCATTCTCCTGAAGAAGCTGGCCGCTCAATGCTTGGCAAGTGTATGCTTCATTGGGTTAAAAATTGGCTGGGTAGCCTGGCCCAAAGAGTCATGGTGAATGGAGTTAAATCCAGCTGGATGGTCACTAGTGGTGACAGTTCTCTCCAATATCTTTGTCAATAATCTGGACAAGAAGATGGAGTGTACCCCCAGTAAGTTTGCAGATGACACCAAGTTAGGCATGAGTGTTGATCTGCTCAAGGGTAGGAGGGCTTTGCAGAGGGATCTGGATGGGCTGAGGCCAATGTTCAACAAGCTTAGGAGCTGGGTCCTGCACTTGGGGCACAACAACCGCATACAACGCAATAGGCTATGGGAAAGGGGCTGGAAAGCTGCTGATCAGAAAGGGACCCGGGGGTATCAGTCAATAGCCATCTGAATACAAGCCAGCAGTGTGCTCAGGTGGCCAAGAAGGCCAACAGTATCCTGGCTTGTATTAGGAATAGTGTGGCCAGCAGGACTAGGGAAAAGATTGTCCCCGTGTAATTGGATCTGGTGAGGCCACACCTTGAGTACTGTGTTCAGTTTTGGGCCTCTCACTACAAGCAAGACATCAAGGTGTTGAAGCATGTCCAGAGAAGGGCAATAATCTGGTGAAGGGTCTAGAGAACAAGGTTTATGAGGAGTGGCTGAGGGAACTGAGGTTGTGAGCTTGGAGAAGAGGAGGCTCAGGGAAGACCTTATCATGCCCTATAGTTACCTCAAAGGAGGCTATAGCAAGGTGGGGATTGGTCTCTTGTCCCAGGAACCCACTGATAGGATGAGAGGAAATGGCCTTAACTTGTGCCAGGGGAAGTTTAGGTTGGATATTAGGAAAAATTTCTTCACTGAAAGGGTTGTGAAGTATTGGAACAGGCTACCCAGAGAAATAGTTGAGTCACCATCCCTGGAGGTCTTCAAAAAACGTGTAGATGTAGAGCTTAGTGACGTGCTTTAATGGTGGGCTTGGCAGTGCTAGGTTAAAGGTTGGACCAGATGATCTTAGAGGTCTATTCCAACATAAATGGTTCTATGATTTGTCACTGGTTGGGCTTCTCTGGGCTTTGTGACTTTCAGTGGCCTTGAACCAGGTTCAGGGGTCCCTATAGCTTCTTTTTTTTTTGGCACTACATGTATCTTTCTGAAATTCTGAACGGATCTGAAGCTTCACAACTTGTTTTCTGTAGAGACGGCAAGACTAAGGGACTGTCCTCTTTAAGCAATTCCTTTCTGGTTTTGCTGGTAGAATGCAGTAAGTCTAGTTATTGAAGTTGGGAGACTCTGGAGACAAACTGAGTCATTTAGCTTTCTTTCTTTGTGACTAAAACTTGTATTAAACATCACCTTTCAGACAGCAGTCCCCTGTGGCATGGAGTTAGTTCAGGTTCAGGTTCTCTGGAATTACAGGGGAAACAGATGGGGTTTTCTTAGCCAGAGCTGTGGTACTTTAGGAATATCTAGCTGATGTTGATTCACCCTTAAAGAGCAAGACAATTGAACCAAGTTGAAGTTATAACATAGTTTTGGTATTTTGATGTAGATTTTTGATGGTGCAGATAAATCTCAAACAGTAATAATTATATTAGTGAAAATACATGCCTTAAAGCATGTGGAATAAAAAGATTAGATTGTACACCACTGTTATCATGTATTACTACAAAAGATCTCAGGCACTGCACACATGAGGTTTAGGAGGCATTTGCTACCTGGTTTACATTCCTGGCTTTTTTTTTTTTTTTTTTTTTTGGTGTGTGTGTGTTTTGTGTTTTGTTTTCTGATTTCCTTATGGCAGAGACTGGAAGCAAAGTTCATATTTTTATGTAGTCACCATCATTGCCATTACATTTTGGCACTTTTGGCTGGATTCATTTTAAGTAGTGTAGAGCCAAAAATTTGTGCCATCATCTATTTCCTTTTCAGATGGCAAGAAGTTTTAATGTGTTTTCAGGGTGAAACGTGCCAGAACCTACCACTTAACAAATTGTCTTTCATGTGCAAAACATTTAATCATTTAATTAAGCAATAAGATGTTAAGCCATTAATGTGTGTCTTGGGTGTGCTATGGGACACAAGGCCAAACGCAAAATGACTTCAGTCACCTCAGCAGTGCTTTTATGCCTTGGTAATGTGCATCCTGGAGTGGCCACTTGCTGTAATAATTTGGACTCACTGAATTTGAAAGGGCTTTTAAATTTTTTAAACATATTTCTTTTATGTTTTATTGACTACATTCCTCTTTGGCAAAAATGGGTTATTGATGTTTGTATGTTGAGAAGCCTACATGCTAACTCTCTGCTGACCCTGGCTCTTTTGTGAGCTACTAAAATACATCCAAACTATCTTTTTCTCAGCCTTATGTAATTATAAATGATGAAAAAATGTCAGACTGAAAAATTTCTGATGAAAGCAGGGTCACAGTTTTGGGCCTTTTTTTTTTTTTCTTTTTTCTCATTTTATGTTATTTCTGATAATAATATATATAAAATGCTAATAAATATATAGTAATATGTGCTATTAATAAAAAAAAAAACAACGATCATTATATATTAGTAAAATAATGTTATTCATTTTTGTTCCTTTCAAAAAGCACAGTGGGTGTTTGAGTAGGTCTCACAACAACTTTAAGAGGTAGGTAGTAATGTTGTAAACTGAGGTATGCAGAAATTAAGGTTGTATTTACCCTGGTGAACATATTTTAAGGAATGATTGTTAGCTTCTATGCTGATCACTGAAGAATGTTGTTTGCAACTGTTTTCTAGAGAGGATAGGTGCATCTGTAATTGCAAGAATATATACACTGCTTACAGTACATACACCTCCTACATGCCCAACTCTAGGTGTCCTTTGGGCTCTATATATGTCGTTGACACAACTACAGATAAAGACTGTAAAAATTAAGTCAAAATAAAAATAATAAATAGATGATTATTATAATTAAGAGAATAATTAATGTTTATAATATTAAAAGTTTTATTTCATTGGGAGGAGTACCACAGTGGGGTTAGCCATTCACAGCCATCTATTCTGATGCCCTTCTAGGCTTCTTCCATTCACAGAATTCTTAAATTAATGCACAATCATATGAAACTACTGTTGCTCCTAAGGTGTTGAAAATAAGCATATGTCTTTGGGTAGTGGTAGTAGGAGGCATGAGTGGGAAAGAGGAGATATTTTTCATGCCAGTTTTTGGAATGATAAGCTTGTCATTCTGCCTCATTTATCCATTCTTAGCAGGCTTCCCTCCCTCCCTCCCTCCCTCCCTCCCTCCCTCCCTCCCTCCCTCCCTCCCTCCCTCCCTCCCTTCCTCCCTTCCTCCCTCTCTTCCTCCCTTCCTCCCTTCCTCCCTTCCTTCCCTCCTTCCCTCCTTCCCTCCTTCCCTCCTTCCCTCCTTCCCTCACATACTGCAGTGGGGTACAGTACTGTACCCTTTATGCAATTTATATCTTTATATATTACTTCTATTTTTATCCCCAAGGGTATATTCTCTTTCTTTCTTAAATAATTAATTATATCTTTAAAGCTAGATTGTTCATGGACTCTCTTTTCCCTTTTCTAGAATATTGTTATTATTCCAAGTTATGTTTTCTGTACATCACTCTTATTACCTCTCTGCACTCTCTCCATCTTTCTTGAAGTACCATGCCCAAAACTAGACATCACACTCTTGCTGTTGCCTTCCCTGTGCTGAGTAGGGCTGAAGTCCCTACAAGGCAAGACAGAGCAGCTCACAAAGTACTTCAATCTATATCAACTGCCGGGAGTGTCAATAGGCCACTCCAGCAGTCAAGACTCACTGAGATGCAGGAGAGTCCTTGTCACGTTCTCTCCTTCCCCCCACTCTTAGCAGTGCACCTGCTGCAGCAGAGAAAAGTATGCTGTACTCCATTTCTAACTATGGATTATTCACAACACACTAGTAAGTCAGAGTCAAGGCTGTAGTGATTATCTAAGGATGACTCATTGTTGCCTTCTTTGAAAAGTAGAAACACACCGGCTCTGTAGTTCCCGAGTTTCCAACTGTACTTTGTATGCTTGTTTACCTCTTTGTATGTTGTCTAATATTCCTGAAAAGCAATACACGTTTGGCACACTGGTGTACACTGGTGTATGTGGGTAACTGCAATAAAGTAACTTCCTGAGTTACTTTGGAAAAGGTAACTTCCTGAGTTACCTATGGAAAAAAAAAAAAAAAAAAAAAAGAGTCCTAAACTTCCCCAGAAAAGAATCTTCCTCTCCAATAGTTCATAGAAGTAAGGGGTCTAATCTTTTTATTTGCCAGACTAGAAGATCTTCACATGATTCAGGAAAAGAATGCGTCCCTATGCTTAACTGTATTATAGTCCACTCCTCAGTTCATTTCTTTAATTATAATTATATAGTAATTTTTATTTTTCTTAGTATTTATATGTAATGGTTCTAGTTTTGAGTGGAGCTGCTGAATGCACCAGAAAGGATAACCTCCAAATTCCACTGATTTTCAGCAGTTTTATAGACTGTACATCAGGTTCAGCTGTAACACCCAGAAGGCCAAAGTGAATTTGAATATCTACGATGTTTAAAACTGAGAACTGTCTAAATGTCACAGATTAATGATTAAATAACTGCAGCTGTTCCAAAAGTTCCTCTAAGTAATCCGAAGTAGAAATGCTCATAAAAGTTGCAGAGTAATGACAGTACTTCTAACAGGATGCATATCTACGACTGTCAAAAATGTTAATTTTTCTCAATGTCACCATGGAAAGTCAATTGGTCCAGTTAATGAATCAGGACAAGAAAGGATGCAATGGATCTAGTCTATGTTTGCCAGGTATATGTATAACTATTCTTAATGGCTATCAATGGCTATCATGGCTATTTTGTTTTGTTTTGTTTTTCTTTTCCTGATTTCAGTAAATGTATGATGTCAGAGATAAAACGTATGTGATTTAGAGTCTGTCTCAGCAATCCTTTTAATTCCATTAGTTGTGACACATAAAACTCAGCAACTTTCATTGAGGTTTCCTGTGCAACATCGGAATCATTCAGATGGGACATTTAAACTTTAAAAAAGTAGGCTGGAAGTCAGAAATGGAAGCTGACTAGTAGCCGTTCTTTCAGGTCTCCTTCAAAGTATTTAGTCTTTTATTTCTGTTTAGAATTTGACAGTTTCAATAAAAGTTTTGAACTCCTAAAAGCTTTCTATGTTTGATATATAAAGTATCTAGTTTGTATACAATTTATATTTCTAATAAAGACACTGAGTATTTTTTGAGATGTTATTCTCTTTACATTGAATGATTTTTCGCTTTGTTGACCTTCCCCTTGATGAGAGACAACCTGTTAGCTAACAGAGTGTGGAGTTCAGGTCCATGTTCAGATCTATGTTTTGTTGAGGATGCATTTTAAGGTCAGCACAAATTTTGTAAAGAGAATATTTTTACTGGCTTTTCTTCAGAGTTCTCTATGATACGGAATTTAACCAGAACAGCCTAGTACTGTTCAAACTGATGATTTTTTTTTTCCATCTCGTCTTACTATGATCCCTCGTAGTCGTATAGCTGTCTGCCCTGATCGAGACTGAACACTGGCATCTGCTAGCTGTCAGCAACTACAGTGTGTTTCGTTGGGTTTGTTGTAGAGGTTTCTCAGAGGTGAGCTTTCTCCTAGTGCCACCAGATGTCGCTAAAATCCCTACATAAAATAAATGTGCTCCCCGGTAGCAGGCATGATAAAGGGGAGTGAGCTACAGAAAGTCGATACCTGAGTTAAAATAGGTACAAAAGACGCATTTTAGACCAATTCTACAACCAACCTCAGAAAAGAAATTGAATAACAAAGTTTTGGTGGTTTTGAAGCCTGTCTTCTTTGCCGAAAAAGGGTACCAGACTGGCTCATTCCTAAATGCCAGCTCTATGGTGGTAACAGCTGAAAGAGTCTGGGTGAGCTCACATCCAGTTTCTCTAGCAAGTTATGGCCATGAAAATCTAGGATTTGCCTGTAAGCTTTGCTTAGGTGATGAGTGTAAAAATTGCTTTGACCTTAAAAAAAGAAAAAGGAATGGAGAGGAGAGGAGAGGAGAGGAGAGGAGAGGAGAGGAGAGGAGAGGAGAGGAAAGGAAGGGAAAGGAAAGGAAAGGAAAGGAAAGGAAAGGAAAGGAAAGGAAAGGAAAGGAAAGGAAAGGAAAGGAAAGGAAAGGAAAGGAAAGGAAAGGAAAGGAAAGGAAAGGAAAGGAAAGGAAAGGAAAGGAAAGGAAAGGAAAGGAAAGGAAAGGAAAGGAAAGGAAAGGAAGAGAAAAAGCATATTTGGCAGATTTTAAAGAAAATAATAATTTTGGTTAGTATGATTCTGATCAATCTGTGCTCAGGCAATAGCTACACAACTAAATGTGTGGCAGAGGGACAAAGGGAACAGAACCACAAAGGTCTTGAATCCAAGGCACTTCATACCTTAGGAGTCTCTAAACACACATCCTTTGTCAAAACGTTCCATTTTCCACTGCCCTTCTACTTGGCCATGAGCATCAAAATGCATTTTTAAAGGAATGTTCTTTTGCTTTCTGTGCTTTTGTTCTCAAAGAAGAAGGTCACAGACATAAAGACCTCTAGTCCTGTGGCTGTTCATCTCCCGAATTCCTTTAATTGCTTATTTCTTCTTCTGGAATCACATTCAGTATCCTCAACCTCCAGTTTATGGCTTTCTATTTATTCTTTAGAGCTTATTTCTCAGCCAGCTCTTCATCCTACCTGATCTCTTCATCATGTTTTTATCACCAGTTCTTAACACTCGGGGCATTGGGATCTGTTTGGAATTCTAGATAGAAAATTTGCCTTTATTTGTTTAATTTTTGAGTTCTTCTGATATGAACTTAGGCACAGAGCTAGTGTTAAGAACAGACAAATTTACTTTAGCAGAGAGAGGTGCTTCTGTGTTAAGGTTTGAGTTTAATTTCAGTTTCTGCTTGTGTTTTTTATGTCATCTTTCTCTCTTAAGAAAAAATGTTGAAGCAACATGACACAGAATGCAAATCAGCAGCAGTAAACTCTTTAAAAATGTGTAATAGCTAAAAGCAGCACTAGGCTCAACATTTTTAGTTTCTATAGTATGCTTTTATTCTACAAATTCCTATCAAGAGCTAATATTTAAAAGCGTAAATGAGAGAAAAAATAGATTACATTTACTATGTGTCTTTTTAATATGCAAAATTGGATGTGAACAGAGACAAAGATTTATAATTAGATAAATGATTCATTCTTGATGCATTAGGATATGACTTATGCTTAAATAATTCCAGCTGGAATGATGTCCCTCTCAGCTACGTAGAAAGCCAGAAAAAAATGCTGTGGATGAAATTTTTATAGTTTTAATGTTGAGCTGGTATAAGCCAGCGTCCCAAATGGCATACCATTGAACTTACATCCTTTTCCCTCAGAAACAGGATTTTTTTTTCTTCTTTTGCTTTAATAGCAGTATTTACTTAATAGAAAAAGTTAAATTAAGAAGAAAAGAAACAAAGGGGTAAAAATAGTTACTTGGGGCTTGATGCTTTCATGTTGTGCAATGTGGAGAGACTGTGGATGGCTATATTTCAGGGTTCTCAGCTGTAACTTTTCACTGTACCTGGATGAAGAACAGCCTTTTCTGTGCCTTTTTTTTTTTTTTTTTTTTTCCCTCCCCTTTCCATGGCTGCCTCTCTCACAGCCTGCTGAGAGCAAGTCCATGCCCACCTTCATCTGTACAAAGGCATCTCTGTGCCCAGACACAAAATAACACCTTTGCTGGAGGACATCCGAAGGTGTCCTGCAGCATCCATGTGCCATGGGAACTGAAGTGCCTGGGAGAAGCCTATGGAGCTTCAGATGAAGCTGGTGAATTTCTGTCATGCTCTTGAGGGACAGCTCTTGAGACAATTTTACATATAAAAGGGTGCAGGCAGCCTGCTGACTGTATAAACAGTCCTGTATTGGGTATTTTCTGATCTCTGAATGCTTAAGTAGGCTGTTTGAACATTATTTTAACATGGTTTTTGTTTTTCTCCTTAATGAAGTATTATACACTCCTGCAGCTATTGTGCCTTTAGTTCCACTGTGCTCTGGTGTACTGTGGATGTTTACTTGTCTTTGTTTGAAATAAGATATAATTAAATTGGGCAACATGCACTGTCAAACAGCAGTACTCAGCGGTTTGCAGTCCTTGCAAAATGTGCCAAAACCCATTACTGTGCTAGAAATTGGTCTGATACCTACTCCTTTTGCCTGCTTGCCATTGCACAACCAAGAACTGCTCTAGTGCTGCCTTCTGACCCTCATGTGGGGGGTAGATTCCTAGGGCCAGGGCGGGCTGAGAGGAAAAGTCTATGTAGTCACTCTTGAGCACTGCAGGCATAAGAGATTAAAAAGGGTTTCCGTGGGGGAAATCCACCTTATTCAAACAGGCCAAAATGTTTCACAGGGCAGGCTGGTTCTAGCAAAGTTGTTTACAAGTGACAGCAGTGTGAAAAGCTCCTGTAGACCTGAGGGTTTCACAGTTCAAAGCTCTTCCTGTGGTGCAGAGCACAGGATTCCTTGCCAGACTTGCTTTGAATAGATTTTGAAATGTCCACCCTTCATTGAAGACTAGGGAACATTTGGGGCTCTTTGGCTTGCTTCATATGGCATTAAGCCTTGTTTCCTTATGCAGCAGCCAAATTGTTAGTATGGCACACTGCTGAAGGAAATAGCTCGTTTCTTAATCCAGGGTGGATAAAGCTCATGTTAGCTACGTAGCTGGATTTCTTATGTTTCAGCTCAAGATGGCAACACAAGTTCAAGACAATAGGAGGCCTGAGGCTGAAATTGTGTCATTGGTTTGTAGTCCTGAACAAAGAACCTGCTTATTGCAATATAGGCTTGAAGCAGTGCTGGTCTCCGGAGGATCTCATCCTCTCCAAGCCTCATCACTTCAGTGTCTCTCTGGAGCAGGGGGTGCCCATGATATGCAAACAACAGAACTGTCTAGGACAGTCATTCAGTCCTTCTGGATGTAATTGGATTTATTCTGTGGTTGAGACTTTAGTCTCAGAAAGGATGTCTATATTTGCCCCAAATTATCTCCTACTCAGTGACACCACTGTGAAGGATATCTTCATATGATACATCGGGGAAAACCGTAATGAGCCAAGAGCTATTTTTATGTTTATCTGTCCATCTTTCTGAAGAGATCTCATAGAAAATCTATCATCAGCCACCTTCATAATAGGGCATCATACAGGCATTTGTTGTAAAAGTTTTAATATAATAAATCATCAGTGGAAAATAAACAGCGGTACATTGTTCATCTGCATTTTCTGTCATCTGCAGCTCTGAAAGCATTCAATAAACATTTATTAAATTTAGTTATGCTCATATGAGAAAGACATACTTACAAGTCAGGTCCCACAGATAGAAAATAGAAGCAGTAGGGCACAAAATAGCCTTTCATCTCCTACACTGTGTTAAAATAAGAACTCCACCAGTTAGTTCAAAACCTTGAGATACCTTAAACTCCGTTTATATTGTTTGTATTCTCCTTCCATCATGTCCTCAAATAAGACAACACAACCTCAAATGTATTTTTAGATTTTAGACAGAAGCAAGAGATACTAAAAATTCATGTTTCCCCCCTTAAGTATTCAATGAAATAAGCTCTGTGGGACAGTGACAAGTTGTTTGTGAAGTTACTGCATCTTGATCTGCAGCAGCTGCTGTAGTGAGACATGGTATATCATGGTTGCTGTAGATGTTAGTGATGCAGATAAGGCCAGGCAAGTGATGATATAAGTATCTGTAAATAAAAACAGGCTAGTGGAGTTGGTATCACTGTAAACAGAAATGATACACACAGTTCAGCTGAGCAAATATCTGTCATGCAATGCAGCTGACACAGGAACAGACTTAAGCAATAGGATTAAAAAGGTAATCAAATTGTTAAATGTAAAATGGTTAATTCCTGTGATATCTAAATTTGGTTTAACCTATGAATAGCAGTTAATTTTAGAAAAGGTTTCATAACAGTGCAAAGCATTTAGAATAACATTCACCAAAATAAGCATTTACTGGTATATAAAAATAAACAAAAGTGATATTAATTTTCTTGATGCTTCCCCAGTGTCAATATTTAACATGTTCTATTGTTCTGACATCTGGACCATTAAACAGATAAGGACAATATGAACAGAAAAAATGGCCAGCCAAGCTACCCACAAAGTTGGGGTATTATGAAACACTGATTACTACTATGATGACTAAATTTTGATATTTAATCAAGCCTTTGGAGGTAAAAAAAAATAAAATATAAACATCCAATAACAACAAAAATCCAACCCCCAAACCAAAGCAACCTTCCCAAAAACTCACCCCAAATCCTGCATGCAAAGTGGAATTTGTATGTGCATATCTTTTCTCATTAATGTCATCTTTTGGGGCATAATACATGTATATGTTTGTTTAGTGTACTAAAGTAGACATTTGATATGTCTGTCACATGAGGTCAGATTATTTTGCTGCACTTTGGAAGGGTTGTGGAGTAAACAGGGCAGTAATAAACAGTGGAGTGGCAAACAATCTATGTACATTTTCTACACAGGACAGAGTCATGGTTTCAGGATGTAAATGTTCTTCTGATAACCTGGCTGCTTTGGCCTGCTCTGTCTTTTTACTTTAGGGTCTCTGAAAGCCAAACTGACTGTTTGTCCTTATGGCTTGCTTTCTGACTTAACAGCATCTTATACTAGGCTTTTCTTTCATTTATATACATTACATATGTACGGAAAAATGTTAGGCAAACTAACAAACTATGGAAAAGCGTTAGTCAAACTTCCTGAACAAAAAGTTGTAAGTGCTTTTAATTCTCTGAGTGCTGAAGGCGTCCTCACAATACTAAGTTTGGGGTAAAAACTTGATAATAGCATAAAGTAGTATATTTTTTGCCTGTTCAGACTTGCCTTAGTGCTTCAGGTATAGCATTTTAATTTTTATTGTGATATGTGTAAATTTTCTGACTATTTACTTTCTCAGGATGTGCGTTACAATTTGGTGATCATACTTTTTTTTTTTTTTTTTTTTAAAATAGACCAATTCTCAGTAAGAATAGGCTGAAACAGTTTCATGTAATTCTCAGGATGGAAAAATACTTTGAAGACTTCAGAAGTCTTCACTCAACTACGGGGGGATTTACATTCCTTAATGTAAATGGATTCATTACAGGGTAAAGGCTGATCCTTGAACTCTGGCTTCATATTCATAGCACGAAGTCCCTCCTAAATGATATCAGGTATGGAATATTTAATAATACTGTCTCCAATTCTTCTTTTCCCACCTATTTTATTTTATTATTTTATTTTATTTTATTTTATTTTATTTTATTTTATTTTATTTTATTTTATTTTATTTTATTTTATTTTATTTTATTTTATTTTTCATTGCATCAATTTAGAATGCCACATCATGAAGTCAAAGTAAGTATAAAGACTAATTTTATAACACATAGAAAAACTTCTAGCTTCTGTACATTGGCTTTTCTAAAATGTAAAAGACTGGAGGTGCTTCAAGAGGGATTCTAAATCATGTACCCACAAATTGTATCTTGTGTAGGTAGTTACACATGTATGAAAGTGAACCCATACAGAAGTTTACCAAATCTGGGTGTTTGTCATTTACGCTTTGCACAAGTATAAAAGACTAACCACTCAAGTTTGAGTACACTGATTTCATGGTGTTGTTGTGACCATTCTCTTTGGTGAAAAAATATACGTGATATATAAAATGCTTATTTACACAAGTAAGACTGTATGTAGCAAGAAAGAGCAAGAGTTTTCAGTGAATTAGCTGAACTAACTCCCTATAGATGTTCCTGGTGAGGGCCATGCATCAGTACTCCACTTTCAGTGCTAGGGCCTTTGTGGGAAGAGCAATATAGACAAACCAAAGACTTGAAAAAAAAAAAAGTGAACCTTCACAGTCCAGCAGTCTTGCTAGGGAGGTTTTGTCACCCGTCACACCTGTCAGACTTGATTCTCCTTACCTATGTGCTATTCACATCTCATTCTAAGCTCTGCCTGCTTGGTCTGGTTTTGCTACTGCTGCACAAAGTACATCTGGTTTGCACTGCTGGGGTTGTACACAGGCACCACATAGCCTGAGTGCTGTAGTGAAGGTGTTTTGGTCTCTGGCTGGAAGCACAGTTGATTCAAGCCTGTTTTGACAAAGCAAAATGTGTTTGTTGTGAAAAGCACTTACACAGCAAACTATAATTACAGAGCAGTTAGGTTAATAGTGGAGCCAGTGTAACAGACTCGCTTGATTTCATTTGATGCAGCAACCCAACCTACCCATTGATCAAAACAGATGAGAACATTCCCTAACCTTTCCCTTTTATCTTTCTGGGACTTGGCATATTCTGTTGTCTTTTCTTGTCTAAAAGCAATAAATACCAGTTTAATTTTTTATTTTTTATTTTTTCCCTACCTGTTAACAGTGGCGTTATCTATGGCAAAGTCTCATTTTCCATCTGTTTCTGAGTTGAGAAAAACAGATTATTCCCTCAGTTTCTTGCACTTTCAATATGTACATTAGGTTAATATGTAAATGAAATATCAAATTGGCTCTTATTCTTCTGTAATTTATATTTTGCTGGCTTTTCAGAGCTTTAGTTTTGGTTTTCTATGAACCTTTGAGACCTCAGTTCTGGCTTTATAGACTAGTTTTGCAATATAGTAAAAATATTTTCTAAGTTGCCATAGGCATGGCTCACTCTATGCAGAACAACTGCCGTGCTCGCAGTGCGGCCTTTCCACATGGTGCTGCCTTAGCTGAGAAGGATGGAAGGAGGGCTGGGTATGACTGCCTTCTCTCCTCCTAGGTGGGACTCCCCACTGTCAGGACTCACTCTGGCTGTGGGGATAACCGACTGCCACAAGGAAAGGTGAGGCACTCTCAGAGATTAGTGGTTAGCTGCTGGTGAATGAGTTGCGCTATTTGGTGGTGGGTGGGTGGGTATGTGGCATCATTTCAGAACAGAATGAAAGAGTTTTGGTGGGCTGAAGGAGAGAGCTGAGGAAGCTGCTTTTGTCAGAGACAGGGAGCTTTACTTAGTCACTGGTGGAATTTGGGAACTAGCTCTGATAGTCTCAACCTGTGTATTTAGGCACTGGAAGCAGTGTGTATACCTACATGGCATTAACCTAACATGAGCTTGCCCTGCAGCATTGTGGGGTCAATGTCCACATCTTCAGATACCTCATGATCCCCCCAGTGGGAATACTACTGGTAAGGGTTCAGAGTCATCCCAACCTTTGAACATACATTTGGGAATGTTCCTAACTACGCAACCAGGCTGTGACAGCTCACGTTTCAAAAAGTAGCCGTGTACCCCCTCAGAGCTTGATATGTAAGTCATTAAAAAAGTAGAGCTCAAATCTTTCAGAGGTTGTTGATGTTAAAAATCAAGTGCTACGGTCCATTCTGATGGTCCAACAGCCACAACAGACTGATTGATGGACATGTACATGCATGTATTTTCATCCCATTTTGAATGGATGTTGAGATGGCTACATCTGTTTTGACTTGTTTCATTGTATTGAATATCACAAAATTAAAAGTGGTTTACCTTTCAAATCATTTGTTTAACAAATATTTGCTCTTAGAGTGAAATGAGAAGGCATTGTGTTTGCTTGCTTCTTTTGTTAATGGGCCTTCTTTACACGTATGACAATATATGGCTAACTAAATAGAAACTGGAACATAGACAGCTGATAAAAATGTCCTCCTCACCATGTACCTGGTCCTTAAATGTCTGCAAACACTTAGACATGGTGAATATTCTCCCTGCGTATTAGCTTTTCAGGAATGTCAGTACAAGTTAATACTTCTGTCAATAACACTGAACAAACCATTATTGAGGAGATAATGTTCTACTGGTATTCTCTTTTGGAAGAAGAGGAGCAGTATTTTGGGGCACAAAACATAGAAGATGTAATTTTGAAGTAGTTGGACAGAAATATAACAGTCAAAATCATAGCATTGCAGATTCTTGTTAGGCCAAACTCAAATTTAGGTGAACCTGATGGCCAAAAGCTATCATAAGAAGATAATGACATTTCTGCACAAAGACTTGATAGCCTTGTTTGTGAGAATTCTCTTGCCTGGAAATTTTCCAGAAAGAGAAAGGAAAAGATAGAAAATAAAAATTGTGACTTATATGGGAAAGGAAGCTTCAAGAAATAGGTGGCCCTCAGGTCTGTAAGCTTGCCTGCTGCAGTCTGAAGAAACAGGAAAACCAGGTTGGAAATTTAATGAAAGGACCAGTGAAGCAAAGGCCAGGTTGGGGTAATTTGCATCTGGCTAGCACTACCCTGAGGACCTGTCAGAACATACTCAATTAAGTGCTCCCTGTGAAAATTTTAGTAGACTTATGAGATTTTTCCTGTTATTATTATTATTATATTTTTCAATTAAAAGTCTTTACAAATGCTATAGTGGTGCTTTTCAGTATTGTCTTGGTAAATCTTGTACTGATGTGTCTGATGTATTATTAAATTCGGGTTGTTTTTTTTTTAATAAAAGGCAATCAAAGAGGTGGAGGGGAGAGAGTCTGGCAGAGGCTGAGTTTTACTGTGAAATATCCATTGTAGGATGATAAATTCACTCCATTTTACTTAACATTCTTTGTTTTTCATTCAAGTTTGATATTCACATAACGTGCTTTCCCTGTAACCTACCCTTTCTTGTGATGAATCTATTAGCATAACCCTTTTCTTCAGCAGACATGACCTTTTATCAATATTTAATATGATAGAAATGTTCAGTACATTTTCCAAGGGATATTGCAAAGAGTCAGAAGAGGGGTACAGGAAAGCTGAAGGAAGTGTGGAAGCAGCACTCCTCGAAGTGGGCTAAGCCTGCCTCCTGTAACAGAGAACTTATTCTAGGTAGTGAATATGTGGTCTGGCAAATGGACTTGTTCCCAGCTTTATTCTGAATTGTTGAGAGGCTGTGCTCATCTTCTGAACCCATACTAGATCACTAAAATTCTGCCTCTTTCTCATCTGTATATGATGCTTCTTCATTTGTACAGAACCAACATGCTCTTTCAGTGATATGTTAATGTATGGAGAGAGATGTGCCACTCTGCCTGATAGAGAAAACACACAGCTGGTGCTTTTTCTTCCAGGTTTACTCCCAGTATCTGCTTTCTCTGATTTTTTCCATCAGCCACTGTTTTCAAGCCTTTGTTCAGCCGTAGAGAGCACTATCTGCCCTTGAAGTGTAAACTTTTAATTCTACATTCCCTCCTCCTTCCTTCATTAAGTCAGTTTACACTGGACAAGAAAGTAAGGAGGCTTATTTTCTATAACTTTGAACTTCTGTAGCTGCTATTGGACTTTCGGATGTTTGGGCACTCAGCACCCCTGAAAATCCTATTTCAGCTGTTAAAAGTAATTTTTTGCTGCTTTGTTGCTGAGCTGCTTCAAGCTGTGCATAAGCAGATAAACTAGGTGCATATTTTCCAGTGACACAAGGAATTAGTAGATTTAAATGCAGATCATTCCCAGAGCTGAGGAAGTAAAATTCAAATGTTTTATATTTGCTATGGTAAGTACATACATGAGCTTTGAAAAACTGTAAATGTAAGACATAGATAAGTAAAACAAATCTTTCAAGGAAGCAGCCTGTAGTATGCCTTAGCATTTGATGAAACACATAAAACAGATTCTTGCATAAAATTGGGTCTTTAATGCTGGTAAATACACTGGTTTACTGGAAATCGACTGTTGATTTGATCATTGTGTGGGTGACCTGCTGCCTGGAGCTTAGGTCTGCTTACACCATTTCTCCTGGTGCCAAGACTCACAGGCAGCCCATTGCTTTCTAATCATCCTTGCTGCGATGTCAGTGCCATGCTACCTGATGATCATAAACCACCATGCAGCTATTAATGAGGCTGTGGAGTAGCTAGTGAGTAAGTCGTGTTATCTCCATTTTACAGATGAGGCAGGCAAGGAAGGCAAAGATATGCTAAATGGCATACTGAAGGCCACAGAGAAAGTTTTTGCTTCAGCCAGCTGTTCCTTTGGCTCCAGCCCCAAATATTCATGATGAGGCTGTCTGCATTGGCTGTGTATGCCAGCTACGCATGAATGGAAAATGTGGGGTGAAGCATGGGGAATCTCATGTGGCTTGCAATAATTGTTATGCTCCTAAACACACTAGCCCATTGTTTTGTAGCTGAAGGAGCCTTCATGTAGCAAAATAGTTGATGCATTATAGTTGGTTACAGCCTCCACCCTCTTCCTTTACACTTTTCCAGAGCTAGGGATGGGTAAATCTCAGCAGTGGTTGCCTGCACCCTGCTTCAAATTGCTCAGTATCAACATGTGGCAAACTGGCTGGGATTAAATTCCTGCTCCTCATTTTCTAAATTGGTTTCCTTAGGGCCCTGAAACAGCAGGAGGAAGAACATGAAGTGTGACTTCAGGATAGCAAGCTCAGTCTTTTGACATGAGGAATATTTTACTTTATTATTTTTTTTTCAGTGAGATTCCATTCAGCTTGTTTGAACATTTTCTTCCCCTTTGCAATTCTTTATTATGGTTATTTTTAAATATTCTTTGATCATGCTGCCTTAGCGTTGTTTATCTCACAGAGTGTAGCCTTTTGTCTCACAAGAGCAGGTTCACTCCCTCCCTGCCTTGACACATGCTGCTGAACATGGCTGTGTTCTTGCTGTGCAGCGGATCTATTCATGGTTTTATGAGTGGAAAGGGCTGTTTGCCGTGTGGAGCCCAGCAGGGCTAATAGCATATTTTTTCCCTGAGCTATTATCCCATTGGATTACCACCTGCCTTTTTACTATTTTGCAGACTATTTACATGGTCAGCTGATAAGTGATAGGTAAGCTTACTACTAATTGAGTTCCTTATTTAGGAGTGTAATTTGGGATGGACAGACCACACATAAGGCACCAAGAACAATTCTCAAGGAGTGTGTAGGCTTTGACTCAGGTTAGTTATCAGGCTGAACTCCTTCTCCTATGTAGCTTCAGACAAAGTATTCCCCTCCAGGAAGAAGCTCTGCACTTAATGGCAGAAGGTTTGGGAAAGATGGCACAAACTTCAAAGGGGAAGGTACTGCTGTTCACTGCTCCTCTGTGTTAAAACACTCAGTTTTCTGGAGTAGGCAGCTACTCAGTCTTGACACATACAACCAAAATCATTTTACATATATATATATATGTATTTTAAAGTCCACAATCAACTGTGTTTGGCCCCCATTGCTTCCACAGAAAAATTTGGAGTAGGGGAGATATGGGTGATAGGCTTCCAAAAAAGCTCATTATATCAGCCATTATCCATCCACCAACATCAGAGGCAAATGTATCTTCTGCCAAAAGCCCGTCTAGCCCTAATCTCTCACTACGAAGTAGGAAGTTTACTCCACTCCCTCAAAGTATGTGCTTAGATGGGTAACATTGTAGGATAAAAGGTGTTTTTTTCCTTAGTACAATTACTTACCTGAGAGTTGGAAAACTTCACATATTTCTACATTACTTTTATATATATATATATACATATATATATAGGTACTGCATTTTCAGCATGTCCATTCAAGCTGTCCTAATCTTTGTGTTCAAAGCTGAAACTTGAAGAGATCCAGGGTTACTACCAATTCTCATTTCATCAGTGAGGATAATAATGCAGAATAGTTCCCTAGATCTTATGGTAAACATTGTGAATGCAGGGCATTTGTTGTAGCACTGTGATCAGCCCTTGTATGACCCAAGACCTATCTACTGATCAATCTAAGATAAGTCTGTTTTCTCAATTAGCCCTCTGCCTAAAGCTGTATTTGGCAAGCAAAGAGAGGACAGTTTATCTGAAAATTGAAGAAGATTGTGGAAAGAAAAGAGGAAAAGATATAGAAAGCAAAAAGAAAAAAAAAAAAAGAAGGGAGGGAGGGAGGAAGGAAGGAAGGAAGGAAAGAGAAAGAGGGAAAGAAGGAAAGAAGGGAAGAAAAAGAAAGAAAGAAAGAAAGAAAGAAAGAAAGAAAGAAAGAAAGAAAGAAAGAAAGAAAGAAAGAAAAAAAAAAGAAAGAAAAGAGAGAAAGAAAGAAAAAGAAAGAAATAAAAATAATTTTGATGGGAGAAGCTCATGATTCATCTGATTTCATTTCGTTTCGTTTCGTTTCGTTTCGTTTCGTTTCATTTCATTTCATTTCATCTTTCCTATCAGAAACTGCTCTGACAACGTACCTATCAAATTAAAGAAGACAGGGAAGAAACTCAACACCTTTAGCTTGAAAGTTGTTACCATGTTTCTGAGCAACATATCACTTCTAGATACCATTTTCATTGTACTGGCTTCAGTAGCATTTTAAATCTAATTAACATGAAATAGATATGACAGGAAAATGAGAAACAATATTGAATTGCTATGTGGAAGCACTGTTTTAAATGGACACATTCTTTCCAGCTTCTTCCATGTGCAACTACTTTGGCCATCATCACAGAAGAGAATGGCATAAAACACTCATTCTATTGACATGAGTAGAGGTTTTGCCATGAGCTCTAATGGCAGAAATTTTCCTTTCCCAGTCTCAGATTTCCTTTCCTTCCAGTGTGTCGTATTCTGTGTCATATTCTAATCTGTGTTGTATTCTAATGAGAAATTGTTCTCTGAGGTCGTTCAACATGATTCTTGACGTTGTACTTTCCACTCCTTGGAAATAAAATGAGTTTTTCACCACTTGTTTCCATGTTTTCCACTCACACAGACATATCAAATGTCAGGAAAAGCATGTTCCTGTGAATTTTAATCCTGTCTTTCCTTGGTTGGCCTTTTGTGTTGCTGAGAATTGTGCACAAGTTCTGATGATGCTTCTCTTTTATGCCATGGGTGTAATAAGCAGTAAGAGGTACAGCAATGTGGTTAGTTGCAGTTACCAGCCCTTGCAGTGAACGGGGTACCCTACAACTCCAGGTGTTAAGCTCTCTCCAGACTTGGGTGGACATCTCCAGTTGTTCTTTACTTAGGTAAAGTTTTAAATATTGTCTTTGTAATCAAACCTCTTGCTTAGAAATAAAAATAAAAATAAATAAATAAAAGGTGCGAAAAGCCAACCCAACCATCATAAATTAAAAAATATATATGGTGAGGGAAATAAAGTGGAAGTTTTAACAAAGAAATGAGATTTCTGCTTGAAATGCATACTTTGTGAAAGTCTGATTTGTGAGCTAAAAGTTTGAATGAAATAAAAAGAACTATCTAATGGCCTAAAACAATATCTCTGAGACCAAGAGAGAAAAGAAAAAAGTGCTGTTGCATTATTATAAATTGAAGAAAAACTACGAGGTGAAGTAGAACACAAATTGCTACTGTAGAGTAGCTCCAACTATTGGTTGCAATGAACGTGCTGGACAGTTTTCTGCCCTTATCTTTTAATTGTTCTTTCAACCTTTGCATGCTTTTTGCTTTCAGAGAAACAATGCAGAACACTTGTTTTCAGGATTTTGAAGGGAACTATTATTCACTTATTCTTATAAAAAGGTGTCAGTATTCTGCACACTGAGGGTGTTCTCTCTTGCAGATGAATTCCTGTATTGCTGTGGTTCCTACCTTATCACTTTTACTTCAAAAACTGGAGCCTGTAAATCCTCCCATTTTTCTTCAGGGCCCCCACTAAAATACAAATAACACTGAAAGTAATTGACACTGGAGAGGTAGTGCTTTCAGTAACATTCCAACTAATCTTATAGCCCTTTTTTGGATTCCTGTGTGTACAGTCTTTCTATGTTCTGTTTCTGGGGCTCCCTCTTAAAAATTGCACCTGATTTTGGGTCTTGCTGAGGTTGAAAGTTCTGTGGTGATCAACAGGAAGTTCCTCTCAGCTGTCATTTGGGACCAAGATATGAGAGAGAATTACATACAAGTTCTATCTTGTATGCAAATAAATATTTAACAGGAGCTCAAAAACATAAAATATTTTGTCACCCGAGCCTTTCTTCTTTGGCTCAGATTCTTCCATTCACTACACCAGCTGCTTTGTGCCTTACCATCTCCCACTCTCCCTTTAGACCTTCTGAACTAATGATGGCAAAGGGGTTTAGAGCAAATTTATCCTGTTTGAAGTCACCCTTACTAGTAGTGCTCTGCACGCTTGTTTCTCTTAAGATAGTGCTAATTGAAGACTGCAGCATTTTCATGCTTAGTGAGAGAGGGAAAATTCAAATTTCTAGTCAATTGTCTCTTGTATTTTTAAGAGTAACTGCATCATTATTCTATGCCCCTTGAAATCTGACCACTTTTTCAATATGATGGCAGATCTAGGAATCAATGTCAGCTTGTTTGCTTGCTTTAATAACAGAACCGGGGCTCCAAACAATTCTCAGCATAGATAATTTATTTATTTATTTATTTTATTTTATTTTATCTTTTTTATGAGTGAGCTGTTATATGTTGCAGAACTTCTGCTCCTGATGGAGAACATTTTAACTGTGCCCAACCCTGAAGATGCAACAGTTAACAGGAGGTGGTTAGTCTACAGAGAAAAACCACACTGACAAATTTTTGGCAAGCTTTGTTCCTGGTACCAACTCATAGAATTCAGTAAAGACTTTTCATATGTCCTGATCTTCTAGCTAGAAAAAGTAGAAATATTTGTTAGACTTCTCTGTTAAAGATTTTTAGAAAGGTATAATTCGGGACATTTTCTCTAGTTAAAGAAATATTTTAAAATGTTAAGGAAGTTACTATAAAGGCCTAGAGAAAAATAAAATTTTGATTCTCTAAAACCCTACATAAAGCACAAGATGTAGCAGATGCATTGAGATGCGAAAATAATAAAATTTGATTTAAAAAATGATAACTTGATAAAAGTAAATACCGTATTTTGGTCATGATGTACATCGGCAATTTCAGGCCAAGGACAGTCTGTCTAGTACTCCACTGGAGTATTTTAGGAGGAATTTGAAGAAGATCATTGGGGTTGCTTTGTGGGCATTCATGGAGTGGTCATCCTAAACATAAGGATCACACTAGAGAAAAAACATATAAGATTTTTTTTATTATTATTTATTTTTTTAATTTTACATGTCGTTTAATGGCCTGATTCCGAAGATAAGTTTGCTTCTTGCTATCAAACAGAAAATAATGGATATAGTAGAGGAAGCTGTGGGATTCACAACAAGTGGTAGATTGAGACAAGACAAACTGAGGAACAGCAGAGTGTTTCACTTGTCAGAGTGTCTTGAACAGAGGAAAGGCTTGGGGGATGATGGTTAGTAAGATCAGAGAAATGGTAGTCAAGACAGAGGGGTCATGAGAATTGAGAAAAAGGAAGTCTTTGCTGTATCCTTGGCCATCAAACTATTGGTATTACTGGAATAAATGCATTTTCTAGAAAGTACAGGCAGGAGGAAAAAAAAGCTTGTACAAGTTGAGGGGGTCAAGTGAACATGCCACCTGCAAGGAAATATTTTGGGGGAGGTGGAATGGAGGTTGCTTTGTGGATGTCTAAGTAATGGCTGGTTAAAGATCCCCCCAAAGCTTTATTAAGGAGACATGAGTCAACATATTCAAATATACATAGTAAATATATAAATCAACACAAAGGTACTTCATGTGGATTTTAACAGCCATCCCTCTTTCCTTTTAATTTGGGTGTTGTCCTCTTAGTTTAGGTCCTCTGCCTCTGTTGTGGAAGTAGTGACTGCACTGTGGCATCCTATTTGTGTGCTTTGGCTAGCCATCACCCCGTAATATCTGTTGCCCACACAAAGACTGAAAAGGATTATAGCCATGTAATGCCATGTAGCCAGACAGAAGCAGGCAAATTAAGATATGTGTTACATGTTAGGTTATCTCCCTCATTTACCAGTATTTATCACCCACTGTTTATCTAACATTGCTGTGATAGAAATTTCCAAGAGTGTTTTGAAAGACAAAGGTCTTTCACAATTACAAAATGAAAAGAGCCTCACTTGCCAGGATTTGTAAGTATTTCATACTGATCTGCTCTGTTCTTGGCAGTAGCATGTAGATTTCAATCCCCTCCCCCCCCTCCCCCCTTTTTTTTTTTCAGATTGCAAACTTTTTGAAAAGCCATTTCCTTTTGAGTTGTTTTATATGGTGCCCAGAACAATAGTGGTCTCATTTGTGACTAAAACTTCTCGGTGCTCTGATGTTATCTTTAAAGAACAACACTGAGAACTTTTTATGTTAAACTGATTAAAGGTTCACTTGCATAAATCTGAAAAAAGAAGTCATGTTCTCTATGACATGAGCGCTGGAGGTATCTCTTAATCCTTGGCTCCATGTGCTTGTCATCTTCTAACCCCTTCATATAGCGCATTAGTTTAATATCAGCTAGTTACTGGCCCAGCACAATTTTTGATTTTTTTTTTTTTTTTTTCCCAAGGAGAAGATTTTTTAATACAGCAAAGGAAATTGTGCAGAACAAAAGGGCGCACTTAGTTGCATTAATGAAGTCTCCATCTTTGCCACCAGAGTGGTGGCTCCAACTATGCTGAAACACTCATGAGCCATAAGAAAAAGAAAAGGAAAATCTCATCAGTGACAGCTGTACGGGGATGATTTTTCACTCATTGGAGAGACTGTCATAACTCACAGTCCTAAGAGAGTGTCTGTTTCTCACTGTCACTGGTGAGATAAGCTATATTTAATGCTGCAACATCAAAGCTGCCAATTTTACATTTGCATTTAGTGGTACAGTTACAAATTAAATACAGCGTTTGCCTGGTTTTAGTTCGTAGAGGGTAAATGGATGTAATTACAGTAGAGGGGGAGAAGGGCTTACTTAAAAAAAAGTTTCAAAGTACAGGATTTGACATTTTAGGAACATTAGGCAGACACAGATTTTAGTAATGTGAATTTATATATTACCAGTGACATTTCATTAAAAAAATATTCATGAGCATATTGAGGTCAGACTTCTCACTCTGCAAATTACTATAGAGTATCTTTAGTTAGCTCAGTGCTAAATATAAAAGAAAATCAACGTCCAGTCTCCCGTAATTAGTATGGAAAAAAAGAGTTTATGTTATCAGCAATGAAGATGAGATATATATTTGTGAATGTAAGCAATGGTGGGATACAATTAGAAGGAGAATATCCTAGTTGATTATCTGTTTGTTTAAATGAGGAAAAATGCATCAAGTTCCTTTCAGGAGGTGGAATATATAACAAACTACTGATCAGGATTAAGTATCACTTCTTATTTTCTTTAAAAGGCTAGTGAAGTAATTGGAAAACACTGGATAGAGTCTGTTGTACTAAGACAGCATAAATCTAAAGTAAGTGTGACAAACGTACAATGGTTACACTTCTTCACTATCCATGTGTCCTATGTCTGAACTATTTATTAACTGAAATGTGAATGGGCAATGAAGGGCCAATTTATATGTAACACCAAGAGATGTATTATAACTGCCTTAAGCATTGATTTCCTTCCTTTGCTTATTCTTGATTGGGATATACACACATAGAACAGCAATAATGTGGGGTTTCCTTATCAGATCTTGGATATTTCCCCAGACTGTCTGCAGCCATTAACCTTGCATATTATCTGACTTTAGTGATTAGTACAAGGCACATAAAACCGTATTGATGGCCAGCCTTGGGTTAGAATGGTGAGCTGAATTATTGGAGGTTAGATTTTGCTGACTTTGTGATACAAATGATAGTATTATACTGGTCCTCTGAAATTGCTAATTTGTCATTTCTTTCATGGTGTAGTCAATGATGTGGTACTAATGAATGAGGCACGTAATTGTGTGATACAGAACTGTAGCTTCTCGCTGATCCCTCTGTGCCTATATTAGAGGGAAAGAATGTCAAGACTCTTTGTTTGGTAGTTCATTTCACATTTCTGTGCTGTGCTATTAGATGATCACAAGCAGTGTTTGTAATTAATGCTAAGGTTATTGTGGTTTGGCTTATAAGCCTAACTTTGTTCTGTTTTGCTCGTTACTTTTATGGGACACTTCGGTAGGATTGTAGCACTTTGCTTTTGCATCTCTGCTGTGAGACGTATGCAAAGCATCTGCAGTGAACTTCAGCAAGTGAAGTTCTCCAGGATCTTAGAGCTGCTGTCCTTTTGAGATCTCCCTGTGCACATCTCAGAGACTATCCAGTAAAATGGGTCTCGAAAAGGATTTGGGAGAAAAATTACAGTGGGTGAACTGGTGGTTGAATGCTTAAAGCATTTCTTTTTGTCTACTGATTTATTTTTACTTCAATGTTTTATTTTGTGCAAAGGGAACTAACTGAACCAGAGTAGCAAATTGCTGTAGTCAGTAAAAATGCTTCTTACTCTTTTGACAGAAAAAGATAATTTTTGAAGACTAAACATATTTAAAATACCTTAAATATGAAATTAAAAAAAAAAATAATTGTTACAACATATAATTTCTGCAATTTTTGAACAGTTTCTGAATTTTGTCTTCAAAGGGCTGATGTAGTTTGAAATTCAAGTTAATAATAATTTCATTTGAAAAAAGTCACTATGAAGTGATTGATCTAAACCATATTTTTTCATCTTCTTTCTTGTTTAGGAAATGCTTACAATTTTTACTTTGTCCTAAATCACACTGAAACTTCTTTTGTGAGGTAGGTTCATTTTCTGTCCATTTTTACTAAAAAATATGACACAGAAGGAAGGAGTAAGATTTTTATGGGTTTTGACTTCTGAAAAAATGTTAATTGTTGTTAGTAGTATTCAAAATAGAATACACACACACACATATATATATATATATATTTTTTTTTTTCAGGAGTTTTATCTATTTCCAAATTGGATGCATCTATGAGTTTTTCCACTTTTTATTTATTTGAATTTAATTGTAAAAATATTAAACAGATATTTTATGCCTCTCCTGAAAATGTTTTTCAACATTTAAATGTTGGCGTTTACCTTTTATTTTTATTTTTATTTTTATTTTTATTTTTATTTTTATTTTTATTTTTATTTTTATTTTTATAAATTTCCATTTTATTATTCTTTATCCATTTTATATCCAAGAAGAATAAGACAAGGAAGGAGAAAAACTTATTTGCAATGAATTAGGACAAAGTCTTTTATTTTAATTGATAAATCAGAGTTCATGGTTTTTCACAGGTATAATATCAGTCTGAATTATTAGATACTTCATAGTGTTTAGTGCAGAAGGCACTGAAGAATTAGAAATACAGATATCTATCTTCTTTCCATCTGGCATTAAGAAGCAGCTAGAGCAAACCATGTGATTTTTTACACATTGATAGACTGCCCCTTCTGCCTGAAGTGGGCAAGTTCTACTGCAACAAGGCTGTGGTAGAACACCAGCTCAGGCACTGCTGCATGCAGGAGCTTTATGGTGATTCTCATGCCATTTGACATTTAACTACAAGTCAAGCTTATGAAAACAATACTGAAAAATATCAGCCTGTGTTAAAATAAGACAGAGATATGAAAAAAGAATGAGAGATGGTATTATAAGGAAAATGAGAAATAATCATGGTTTGCCAAAAAGTGAGAAAATGTCTAGAAAATGAGCCCAAGTGGATCTTGAGGGCTTGAAAACCAGAAAGTGTATGTGGTAGAGGGACAAGCTAGAGTTTTACCAGAGTTATAAATATAAAAAGTTCTGTTTTACGTTAATTGAATGTTTCTTGTATGCTATAGTAGTAAATTTTTACAGATTTAGAGATCTGGATTCTGATTTACTGTTGTCTAGTTTGGTTAGATGTTAGTATGATACCACTGAGCTCAAAATTATCTCAGGCACAAGCCATTTATTCCTTATTGGTCTGAGGCATTTAATTTTGAGAAAATCACTTTGACAATCAGTATTTTAGCCTTCTTACTTGTAAAAGGGGAATAGCAGTGTTTGTTTCCCTCTGAAAACTGTTTTTCAGTTTCACATAGGAATGACTTAGTCTTTACCTGTTAGTGAATACTGCCTATGATATGCAGTAGAGGTGTTCTGTGTCCCCCATTAAATTTAGCAGCAGAAATCCTTGCTGCCCAAATAAAGAAGTTGGTCTCAAATTAATCTGATATGTTTAGATATTAATAGATGCCCCTTCAGTCTTTATGGGCTCAATTTTTTTTTACCATATGCAGCTGTAGTGCTGTAATTAACCTTCACTGTTGATGAAGTTGTTATATTTATTAAGATGACATCAGTATAAATAGTGAAGTTTTGTAAGAGTTTTTGTGTTCATTACTTTAGTTTTCAAGCCAGCAGTCATGCCGTTCTAAAAGGTATTATTAACATGTCTCTGAGTTTGGATTGATGTCCTCCTCCTGCTGAAGAACTCGAACTCTGATAGTGAAATATTTGCAAATTGCTGTTCTGCTTGAAGCCTTGTAATGGAAGATAGGAATGCAGCTGTTTTCAGACCCAAGTTCTTTCTGTACAAGCAATTTTGTGATGGTTCTCATAGAACGGTTTACTTGGGAGCCTACGTCTTCATAAATTAACAGAAAAAACTCTCCCTTTAATATAATTCAAAAGCAATTCAACTGCTTTTTTTTTTTTTTTTTTTTTTTTTTTTTTTTTTTTTTTTCCCAGATCTTTAAATATTTGTGGAATGTGGGATGCACTATCTTGTATTGTTAGATATGGCATTTTTGACAAGACTAATCTCAGACAGCAGATACAGGAAAAAAGACAATGTTAGCGTCCCACTAATGCAGAGGTTGTGGCTTTTTGAAGCACAGGAATAGGATTTGGAGAGACACAGTGGGGGGCACATGCCATTTCTGCATTGTGACGGCCTTTTGCAGGGCTTAGGCAGTATAATTTACCAAATGAACCAATGAACTGGGAAACAGTTTCTATTCCTAGTGCTGTCTTCAAATAAAGCTTTATATTTAGATTTAAAGTTCATAGATGATCTTTCACAATGAGTTTGCACACAGCTGAGACTAAAAGGATTTGAAATTAGTAGATAACACTTATTTTCTTCTGTTATTGTTGTTACAGACATCTAAGGAAGTGTTTAAGATAAGACTTATAGACAGATATAATATCTCTTAGTTGGAGTAACAAGTATAAGTGGAAAAACTCAGCAAGCTATTGGTCATACAAACAATATTAAAAAAAAATAATTACTTTTTTGTTTAGATTGAGAGAAAATGTAGATGCTACTTTTGTGATAGAAGGGTGTAACCAGTGGTTATCTCCCAGGGAGCAGAAATAATGTACAGACAAATAGAGCAGAGGGAGGCAAGAGTGTGTTTTTAAAAAAATATCTTACTGGAATTTATTCTCAAACTCAGGAGTGCTATGAACATTACATTGTAGTTGTTTTTTAAAGATATTTTTGCAGGTCACCACTGAATTATTATCATTATTGGGTGAGTTATTTAATGCACTCTTACACAGAAGTGTTATAGAATCAGAATAATGGAATGGCTTGAGTTGGACATTTAAAGATCACCTGTTTCCACACCCCTGCCATGGTCAATGAGTCAATGAGTTGGAACTCCCAGTAGGCCAGGTTGCCCAAAACCCCATGCAACCTGGCCTTGAACACCTCCAGGGATGGGACAACCACAGCTTATCTGGGAAACCTGTTCCAGTGCCTCTCCACCCTCAGAGTAAAGAATTTGTTCCTTATATCCAATGTAAATCTACCCTCTTTTAGTTTAAAATGGTTACTTCTTGTCCTATCACTACAATTTGACAAGCTTCTAGCCTATTAATCAGACCAGACATTGTCCAGGTCTGTTCAGTACTTCTTGGACTATAAAAACTTTCATCAGATTGTAGTCTAATGAAATTGGGAGGTTACTTGAAGGCTAGGGAATTTTCTGTTGGAAACATATGTATTTGAAGGTAGAATGTTTTTTTTTTCAGAACATTTTGCAATTATTTATTGACTTTCCCTATAATTTCCAAAGACCAGTGGCATATGCTGTTCAAGGGTGTGTAATCAGTGGGTAGTTTTTTGTTTGTTTGTTTTTGTTTTATTTTTCCCTATAAGAAGTTCTTCCATGACAACTAGTTACTTTCTGTATCTCTGTGCTATGAAAATGAGAGTCTTCTGTGTGTTTATTCTCAATAAAATAGATAGATTATTGAATCAAGTACAGATAAGAAAATTACTTGCTCTTCTAGTCCGCCACACAACAGCCATAACACTTTATGCCCAGGAGAATTTTTCTCACTTTCATTTAATTCAGGTTCTATGGTTTCTACTGTTTTTGTTGTTGTTTTGTTTATTTATTATATATTTATTTTTATTTTTTTAATTATTGGTAAACATAAGATGTTTCCTGCTATGTGTCTTTCTCATTTGGCTAGAAATGAGTATTGCAGATTTAACCCAGTACTGGACAACCCTGAGCAAAGTCTGAAACAGGTCAAAAGAGATCTGCTAGGGCCAGGGGGTCCAAGAATCCTTTTTGTCTACTAGCAAGGTGACACCCACAGGCTCTTAAAATGCTCGTAGATCTGCCTTACTTCTCCATTACATGGATCAAGAGGAGTGGGAGCTGGTCTCACTAAAGACCTTTCTATAGTCGCCTTTTCAAGACTATGTACCATGTTGCTGGACCCTAGAAGACAAAGCTCAATCTCATGTTGACCATCATCATTAATTGTAGTCTGGTAAATCTGCACACTATTTCCCTCCCCTTGGGCACGAGCTGGAAAGATTCATCTCTAAAAGCAGCTGGCAGGCTAGCTAGGTGTTTCACCAAGCCTTTTTTTTCAGACTCTACACATACTGCTGATGGGTTTTGTTGGTGTGATGGTAAAGGATCAAAGAGGATCAAAGAAAACAGACCTGTTAACAGTTTGTTTGAAACAAGAGAGATATTTTTTGACCTGAAATTCCATGTATTAAAGTCTACTTGTTCGACTGATAAAAGAACTTCCATTGTTGTGACAAATTATCTATTTTGTCCACACTAAAATGTAAAACATTTCTGTTGAAGGAAAATACGGCACCATAAATAATTAAAACCATTCCAATTGACTTTTTTGGTCAATTTTAATCTGACCTTAAATCTCAATGGTCAGCCTTTTTATTTTTATTTTTTTAATTACTGATTATTTAGAGAGATTACTCTAAGCAATTACTAGTTAATATCCTTAATAGCCAGTTTTACATGTAGTCCTCTGCTATGTTGCCACTGGCCCTGCTTGAGAAATATAATACACTGAATATCAGATCACATCCTGTATGTCCCCAGTATTAAAGAGAACAAAATGAAAGTAATATGAATTTCACTGATAAGGACCACTTTTGCTGTGATTATAGTTCTATCAAAATGTACCAGTCTAATATTAAGCACAGATTTACATATCTTTGAAATAATACAATTATATATAAGAAACCTTGCCTTAGTGATTAAGACAATGAAATCTGCCCCATGGTGTTATGGGGAGAAGTCCACTGTTTTTGGTCTGGACTGTGTTTTTTTTTTTTTTTTTTTTTCTTCTTGATATTATTGAAGCTACATGAGGCAACAGACTTTCTTCTTTCTGTTTTCTGGAGTGTTACAATGGTTCTGTTAGTGATACTTGGGTTACATATTAAATGACCTTGTGGAGGTTCCTGTTGTATTGTAATCAAGCATTTAGCAACAACTAGATGGTATATTTGTGCCTCGCAGTTAGTTGTTTCACTGAGATTAAGTAACTATGGACCTTCTATATGTGCTATTATTTATTGAACCATGTTTGAAGAAATTCGTCTACTGCTTTTCATTGATGGGAGTTTCTGGCTAACAGCACTTTAAATAAGTGGAAAATGCTCAGTTATCACCCAATGTGAACAGGATCAATAATAGTTTAGTAGTGTCTGATAATTGCAGTGGCTGTTATACACAAGAGCTTGCATCTTCTTGAGTGACTCTTATCAATCTATTGTCCGTCATCATCTGATAATCAGACCGAAAATATAGTGGGGAATTATCCCTTTTTGAATCAAGCTTGTGAAAAACATTTGAAATAATGGTAAAAAAATCTCATTGTTCAACTCAGCAGGGAGAAAAATTCAGTATCTGGGTGACTGTAGTGAGAAAAGGACAGAAAAAAAAATCCACTGTGCACTTGCTAAGTAGAAAGATATGTGTGGCATGATGATATAAGGAGAAAATACTTCTGCAAAATTCAGAGAGTGTGCTAAAATATTTGCATTTCTATTTCAAAGAAGTCATGACCCTTTGTACTACTCAGGACTAAGCTGATGACTTGAAAGGAAACCATGGGACACACGTAGCAAGAAAGGTATGCTAGAGTGCAGCAGAGTGCAGCTCTTGTTGCTTTGTTCCTGAGAGCAGCAGTATCTCCATTTCACAGCACAAACACCCCAACACTGCGATGGTGTGCGGCTTTGACTGTTCCCTCCTGCTTTCGGAAGTAATGTTGCTCCTGGACACACTGAGGTTGCTTACTAAGATGAGATATTTATCTCCCTCCCTTTTTCTTTCTATGTCAGCAGTAGTGAGTTGTTTTTTTTTAGTGTTAATATCATCATAATTCTTCTTATGCTTCTCTCTCCCTTTTCCTTTTTTATTTATTTATTTTTTATTTCATTTTATTTTATTTTTTTATGTGGCTACTTTTACTAACATATATAACCTGGTTAACTTAGGTATCATGGACTTTCTCCTCTGCTGAGAAAAGATGTCCATCTAGGTAATATTGCTAAGCTCAGTTACATAGGAGACCTAAGAGAATCCTTTGTCTCTTAACATATTTGTTGTAGGAATGAAGAAATGAAACAAAAACAAGAACAAAAGAACACAACCAACCAAAAAAAACCAACCAAACAAACAAAAAAAAACCAACACTGAAAATGCAGTTAAACGAGATGTGCCTCTGTAGTTGATGATAGACAAATAATTGTTTCCAAGGGGAAATTTCAGGGATGTTGAATTCTCTCTCCTTCCATTGGCTAGAAATGAAACTTAAGGTGATGAAACTGTTAACTTGGATGCCTCAGCAAAGTCTTCATGCTCATGGAAAACTTTGGAGTCCTTTCTTTGTTCACAGCACAGGTATAACAGAAGCAGATGGGGACCTTCTCTTTGCTAACAGGCCAGAATACCATAATAGTTGGGTACATTTATTTCAGCTGTTACAGGTGTGAGCTCTTACAGCTAATGCATTATTATGACATCTAAAAACAACACCTTTTCCCTGGGATGGACAAAGTTATAGAACTGGCTCTACACATACAGAAATTCTGATATATTTTAGGCTTCCTTCACAGGGGATATCTAAAAAGCCATGATGTAATTTAAAGATAGACTTGGATCTGAACATGCAGTTGCACCAGTGAATGCAACTTAAACATGGAACATTTCATAAAAAACACTGCCTCTATTGGTATGTTCTTTTATGAAAACAATCCAACAGTTTTTTGTATTCTACAAGTAGCAACAACATGCTTTTATTCGGAAAATGTTTTTGGCTTTGGTGCCTACGGTGTCAGGCCACCTATGTGACAGATACCTATGATGGGGAAGGAGAGAAGCACAAAGTAACTCTTTCCCCTTGCTGCTGTACTTTTAATTGCTCTATCTACCTTTTGGCTAGACTTATTCTGTGAGATAGTAGAATCACAAAGTAACTCAGACTGGAAGAGACCTTCTGAGACCAAGTCCAATTACATTAGGTTTCTCAGGGACTGGTACAGTTGAGTTTTGGATATCTCCAAGGATATTCACAACCCCTGTGGGTTCCTGTTCCAGTGTCTGGTTACCCTCATAGTAAAAGAAAATTTTTCCTTATTCATAGAAAATCAGAAACTCCTGTGTTTTCCAATTTGTGCCTGTTTCCTCTTGATTTATCACTGTGCACTCCTGAGAAGTCCGTCTCTATTCCTTAGTCAATGCAGAAAGCAATAAAACCTCTCCTTATCTTTGTCACCATAAAGTTGAGCAAGACCTCTCCTTCAGTCTCTCCTTGTATGTCATATACTCCAGCCCCTTGACCATCTAAGTGTCTCTGTGCAGGACTCACTCCATTAATGTCGGTTTCATTCTTTTGGAGCTGGGAAGCTCCAAACTGGATACAGTACTGCAGGTTTGGTCTCTCTAGTGCTGAGGGGAAGGATCATCTCTCTTGACCTATGGATTCTTCTCTTCCTCGTGTAGCCCAGTATTTTTGTTTGTCTTCACTGCAAAGACACTAATGACTCTTGTTCAAAACAAATATGCTAGGATGTGATGACATAAATTGTTTTAATTATAGCTGGTCTTAAACACCAAAGTAGTGTTTTTAAAAATTCTCTGAAAACTTTATGTCATCGTGTCACAGTCAATTGTATTTAGAATATCTCAGTTTAGATCTTATTGAATAGTCTGTAACACTCCTAAGTGATATTTAAGCCAAAAGTCTCAATCTACACTGGCGGTATTATCTTTAGTAAACTCTTTTATCTATTGAATAAAAACTTGATTTCCAACATGTGTTGCATTTCTTGCAATGTGAAGGGTTAAATGCAACATTTCTTTAGCTTGGCATGTACATACCCTCTATTCCTTTCCATTTATTTCAAAGGCAGTTCCAGACATGAGTGTGATCTGCTGTGTAGTGTGTATCTTCTGGAATCTTCAGAATGGAATGAAATTACACCAGCTCTAATTCACTAAGAAAACAATTTTGATTGAGCAAACAGGAAACTTAACTGGTGGGTGCTTCTGTAGTCTTGCAATCCTTTGCCAGTTAACTCGAGCATACTCAAATTGCTCTGTTAAAACAAAGCAAAATTTGCTGGTAACCAAAGTATAATTGTTTTGGAATATTAGTCTCCAGCAGATGGCTATATGTATTTTTCTGTGCAAGGATATTGTCTTTTTCTCAATACGTCACTGAATAAGTATTTATGACTACTCTATGAGAGACGTCTTACAAAACTCTTTCTGATTTAAAAAAAAATTACCCGATTTTGCATTAGTGCTACACCTCCTCCCTACCCCAAACTCCACTCTTTCTCAGTGAAAAAGGTGGGACAGGTGAATCCCCATTGAACACAGAAAAGCAGCATCACTGAAGGCAATGGTGAATTGGTTTCAAGTTCCTGTTCTACCATGCTTCATATCTCCTTATCTGCTGAACTGCTGTACTCATTCATCCCTTTATATAAAACAGAGTGGGATGTTGCTGGGTGGCCTTTCATATCCTGTGCTAGAGATGACACAATCCTCCTTTGTGCTCCTAGGCATAGGACTTGAGAAAGAACATGAGCACATTTAAAAGCAGTGAGTGACCAAAGCACTAGGCCATGTTGTCTTCGAAAAACTTCACCTCAGACCTGAAAGATTATTCTGATGGAAATTCCCAGAGCATAGGCATTATTATTACAAAAAGGTTAGTTTTAGATTCAGCTGTTTTGTGTCTTTACTCCAGCATCTTACCAAAACAAAGACAGAATTCACCTGACTGGGAAAGAGAAAAAAACATTTGGTTGAAAAAAATGGGAATTAATTCCCATTCTCAGTTATTTAGTTTATTTTTTTACTTCACTTGAAGAGAATGGAAGTTGTATCAGTATCCTTATATTAAGATGTAATAATATCTGTAAGTGGCTAATAAGTAGTAGTAGTCTCAGGACAGTAGAACTTTTTACAGATGAATTCCAAAGTGGTAAATATTTTAAATGGGAAAGCAATTGGTCGGAATTCAAAGTAGTCAGTTATTACTGTGGGACATAACAAGTGAGACACCTGTCTTCAGCACTCAAACTCACATTAAATCATATAAAAGCAATATCAACCACACCCGTTTGACTGAGAAATTTTCCGAACAGAGAAAGGGTGGGTTTCCATACAGGTAGATAACTTAGTTGTGAATTGATCAGTTAAATATCTGCCTTACTCAGCCTTTTTATTTTGAAAGTAATTTACCTCTGGCTCTTATTGATTGCCTTAAGCCTCTTTTTTTCTCTGCAGCAGTTTGCTTTGGTGTGAAAGGTGGTAAGAGCCACTCTCTGCTCGTCCCAGAGCTGCAGAGCACTGTCAGGCATCTCTTCCCCTTTTTCCCAAGCTGGGGCTGCCAGCCTGCCCTCCCTGGCCCACACAAGACATTGGACAGCCTGAGCATGAGTAGAGGTTTTCATCAGATCCACACAATGTTTTCCAGCCATCTTTCAGCTCTTGGGATGGCCCTTTGTACTCTCTTTATCCTCCAAAGAGGAGACAGGCTGATATCTGATAGCCAGAAATGTTCTATTTTAAATCTAGAGAAGTTAGTGTCAATATATAATCTTACAGCCTACCGATCCTCCAGGATAAACACTAAAATCTAAGAGCACTGAAATGTTTCCCACAGCCCATGTCTTTAGGGCAGAATAGGCCACACTAGCGAAACCAAGACCCCTCTGGGGGTAGCTCAATAGCTACCCTTTTAAGATAGGGAGGAGTTCACAGAGGATAGAGAACAATGTAAAAATGCATCTAAAACTGGAACCGGGTAATGGCTTTTGTGCTAGATGGCTAAAGAGAAACATTGAATGCTCTCAAGAATTGCAGTTCAATTCCTGGTTGTAGCAGTGCAGTCAGGAGTCATGAAAATGGCAAATGGCAATTTTCAGTTATTATTACTTTAAGATAAGGGACTTCTCTCTCTCCCTTCATGTTCATGTCATTCCCCCCCCCTCCCCCTCCCCCCCACTTCTTATTTAGAAATGGGAAGCTCCCTTAAGAGAAGTGATGCACAACAGGCTATGTCCAAGTATGTTATAAGCATACTTTGGCCTACAACATAAGTTTTCTTTCAAAAATCATGGTATCGAGTAAAGGCTTTAAATGGAAGCTTCTTTAGGTAAGATTATAATATTTATCAGTGATCAGCAAATTAGTATATTAAATTGATTTATCCTTTCAACTCTAAGGTTCACTTTTAACATCTAACAACCTGAGACATGGTTCATTTATTTCACCTGGACTAAGTGTCTATTGCTTATTTGTTTATTTGTTTGTTTGTTTTAGCATTTGGGAAGATATTAAACTAACTCTTAAATCCTTTACATGAGTATTAGGTACGACTCTTTCAAATAAGCTTTACTTCTGCATCAACACCTATCTTCCAGAATTGAGTCAAAGTACACTGGAACTCTACTCCTTTACTTAAGGCATTGACAGAAAGGAAAGCTGAAGTATCTCTAACCAACTATATACTAAGATGGCACTGAAGACTGTCATTTCTTAGGCACTATTCATAATCCATCTTGACATCTGCTGAAATGCTTTCCTGCAGTTGTATTTAGTATTCTAGTAGATTTATTTATTTAGAACCATGGCATCTCAACAAATGGCAAGTTCAGAATTTGATATGGGTTCTCCCTGTAAAAACACCTGTATTCTAAAACACAGTGCAGCATTTAGAGCTAACAAAAAGCATTTCTATTCAGGATGGATTTAGGTATGCTTTTACTAGTTTTAGAATTCAACTGATTTTCAGGGGGTGGTATGATCCATTTGGTTGTGTAAATATCTCAGACATCCATAGATTAATAAATTCAAGAGAAACATATCCTACTTTGTCACCTTATTCCATTGATATATAAAATAAGCCTTTGTGAAGTAGATGCATACATTAATGGAAGCTTCAACTGTTGATTTCTCTGTTTCTGTCACCATTATAATATTACTTAATCACAGCTTTTTGTGTCTAATTTACCCAAGAGTATTTTTAATAGAAGCACAAGAGAAGTTTAGTGCTGGATATGAAAAGAAAAGGAACTGGGGTCCAGTCTCTTTGGCAAATACTCCATAACAAGGTAATTCTTTAAAGGTATTTCACATAGCTATAAGAGAATGAAATAAATGCTTCAGAGTCACTCTGGTCTTTCAGATAAATACACAATTAGATTATATGATTTGCATTAAATGATGTTAATTTACATAATAAAATATGTAAAGCATTCCCAAGGATTCAGGACAGATCTACACAAATAGAGAGACCTTTAACAAGCACATGCAAATGATAAACCAGAAGTAAACTTTAAGTGTTAGAGCTTTCATGATGTGTTTGGGGGTCTTTCTTACAAATTTTGAATAAAATTAAATACTGCTCATTCTCATGCATGCGATCAAGTTTCTTACATACCAGCATACCAACATTTTTCACATCGGCATGTGGATGTCTTTAACATTAATGAGACATAAATGCACATATATAAGAACAAATAGGTAAATGATGTAAAGAAAAGTAACAAAAGTAAATTGGATCATTACAAACATGTCCACTTCTGGTTTTGTGAAATGAAAACTATGAGTATCCTATTAATGAAATATGGGGAGAATTTGCTTTCCAGATATTTTTATAAAGATAAAGCTTTTATTTTCACAAAGATTTAGCAAGTGATGTAACACAGAAAAAGGATGCAAAAGGCTGGGGGGGGGAACTGAAGTGAGCCTGCCTTCTTTTTGCATGGAAGACAAGGCAAAGGAAAGACATCAGGCAAAGGAAAGAACTATGCTGGCTGGATCTTCCAAATCCAGTCCACAAGCCTTTATTTAATTGGTTGCTTCATTTGACATCAGTGAAGACTTTGATGTGAGTAAAGACTGTAGGGCTGTCTCCTCTCTGATGTCATCAATGGTTGGACTTGATGTTCTTGGACATCTTTTCCAACCGAGGCAATTCTGTTTCTATATGTATGATCATCTTGAAGAGATCTCTCACTTTGGCTGCTTGTTCTCCCAAAGCTTCCAAATCAATGTTGATTTCCAGCATCTCTAATTATACATTTAAACTTTACAAACCATTCTGAGAGCTATGATTTTAATTTTATATTTTTACACTTATACCCCTATGTATTTTGGAACAGTTCTGGGACATGTTCTTAGATATGTTTAAAACTATATGTAGCCAATACAGAATACAGATATCAACTGAAAATGATGAGCTATGACATAACACTCATAAGTACATCATGTCTTGTGTTTACAATCAGGTCAATCTGTCCACCTACCTTTAACAGCTAAGGTTGCACTTTCCACTTCAAATAAGAGTGGCAGATAGGTTATGAGCAAGCCACATAGTTACTTACTTCCTGAACTTTACATTTTCAGAATAATAACTTGAAAATTTATGTAAGGAACAACTGTTAATGAGCACAGACCTGTTTAAATAGAGATGTAGTACTTATTCATATGTGTTGACTACAGGATGGTGAAGCATTCAAGGTTAAATATGACAACTATGTCTTCAAGGTTTCTTGACTCAACATACATATGCATATATATACACCATTGTAGGGCAGGGTTCTCCTTTTTTAAGGCACAAAAATTACCTCATGAGAAAGCCAGCAAAACCCCAGACTGAACACAAGACACAGTAAAAGCCTCAGATTTTAAGAGGTGTGTAGTTTTGCATTTTTTCTTCTTCTTTTGTTATAACTACATATACCTGACATAGGTACAGTATCGATCCACCTACTGGTGCTGAAGCTGGCTTTTTGTTCATCTGGTGGTTGTGTTACCCTCCAGCTTCATGTCAGTTCATCAAAATCAATTCCCTTTTGATTTTTGCAACAGCAGAGATGGGTCAGCTAACAAATGACAAAGGGCCCTATTCATGACAAAGTGATTGTTGCATTACAAGTACAATTTTGTAGGAATTTAACAAAAAAAGAAGCACAAGAACACAATTTTCCTGCATCATTTGCTGTCTCACATGATTCCTCAGACCTCTTGAATGTCACATAATATAGTATTTAGACCATCTTTAGAGAAGACTAGTCACCTTCTTAAAGAGAAATGCACCAGAAAGTCTGCATTTTTTATTTGAATAGTAAAAATGAGTTCTTCATTTAAATGAATTTTCTAAAACTTTGCACCTTGACTGACCAAAAAGAACCCGCTGCATATTTCTCACGACATTATCACAATATTATCATATCCTATTTTTTTTTAATTATTTAGCATATATTTTGTAAGTGAGGCAAGAGCTCACTGATGCAGTATGTGGATTGGTCACTCCTCCTGTTAAACAGTCATAAGTGCCTCCTGCAAAGCTGACTTAACTGCAAAGCTCTAATAGAATCTGGAAAAAGACACCAAGATCCAGTTTTCCAGAGATTTTGACCAACTCAGCACTGACAATTGATGATAATGTATGAATTGACAAAAGAAGGCACAGTTTCAGGAAATGAAATTTTACTGCTGATATTTTTGTCTAAATAAAAGCTTGATTTTAACAGCTTTGAGCACATGCAGGCCCAAAATGTCTTACTTTGTTGACATATATCAGATGAATGGCAAATATGTAGATAAAAATACAGTTTAAGCACTTTAACTTATACACAAACTTGAGTGTGAAAGTTTTCCATGGTGGTTGGAGTGTCCTTACTTACGTCCACAAGTAGAACATCCTGGCTGCAAGTTTCAGCTCTGCTTTATTGCAGCAATAATACCAAGGTCTGGGAAACTGCTGTGATTTACCAGTTGAAGGATCACCTATTCTGAATTAGCTTTTGGATGTCACAGAGCTGAAGGTAGTATTCAAATCTTTGTATTTTAACAGCTCTTGGTTAGTGGTTTAGGAAACCAAAGATTTAGCCAGTTTCTTGAGCTTGTTCTCACCTTGCAGGGTTGTAAACTTTTGTCTTACACTCAGATAGTGTCACCTATTTGGTTCCAAACTGGCCACACAATTGTCCCTAAGGCTGGCATGTTAGAAGAGTTTTGCTTCCAGGAAGGTGGTAACTCATTTTTCAATTTGTCCTTTAATAATATTTTTCATATATATATATATATATATATATATATATATTTATTTTTCTCTCCAGGAATTCTTAGTTGTTACTATTTATTTAGCAGTAATGGGGGAAGACATTCTCATTATTAGCTTGTCTAAGAGTGGTTTGTAAGCATTCCCAGGTCAGGGAAGAAAAGGTTATTCTTCCTTTTTGAAAGCATTGTAGGGGGATGGTGTAGAGCTCCCTGCAAGGAAGCAGTTTCCAACCTCTAACCCCATGGACTATTTTGCAAAGTCTTTGCCTTCTCAATTCCAGAGAGGTTTTCAAGTGCAAATTTAGCTCTCCCCATCTACACTGACAGCCAAAAGACGTACGCTTCTTGAACACATAATATGGCTTGGGCTATAGGGCTACCTGGTGCCCTTGTTGGAACTGGGGCTGCATCTACATTCTGCATCTCCACAAGTCCATGGAAAGGACCATCATTTGGCCACTCTGGGCTTGTTTTGATTGTTGTTGAATTTTTATTTTATTTATTTTTTATTGCTAGATAACTCAAAAGAGAAGCAGCTTCTGTTTGTCAGTCAAAAGGAATAAAAATGCAAACAATGACAGTATTATGCCTGTATGGATGTATGATTTGCATTTAGATTTATGTAAATAGCTATGGAAATTAAGTTGGCACTTGGCTTTTAGTAGGTTACTAGTACAGCTCATGGAGTTTTAAAGTTTGAACAGACACATTTTAGTTTCCTCTGTCACAGAAATAACTTTTCTCTAGTTAAACTAGAACACTTCCTTTCTATATTTCACAAGACACTAGACTTTTCTCTCATCTATAGACTTGAAACTATTCATATTTTTATTTTACATTCATGTTTTTAGCCCCAGAAGTTTTAAGCACACAGATGCTGTTTATTTTGCATGTGCGTATTCTTATGTGTTTTAATTTATAAGCAGAAAAACTTCAATTTACTGGTATCTTGTTCTGAAGGATTAGCAGTCAGTACCCAGGAACACATTGGGACTGTCTTTTCACAGCTGTTTAGGCACAGAATAGAAATGTTTATTGATCCTACCGAAACGACTAAGATATGTCTATTATTACTACATATCCATTGATACTCTGGTGTTACATTTGCCCTATAGACGATAGTCTTTAACTAAGGTGTTGTCCAGACTGTAGCCTGATAGGAAAATGCATTATTCTGGGGGACATGTTACTGATTTGTGTGCTCCATTGCAATCTTATTGTTGATATAAATGGGAATATCACATTAACCTAATTGGGAGCAGATTCAATCTTGAATAAATATATCTCTAAATGAAATTTTGGAATTGCTTAGCACTGATATGCTTTCTCTGTATAACTATTTGAAGGTCTTAGTACATTCAAGTATGTTAAATGTGCCTATTTCACATTTTCTGAAATGCTCAATAACATTTTTCTCCTCTCTGATCAGAAGCACCAAAAGCCATTCCTTTCTTCTGGTGCAAACACATGATTTAACTTGGGGTCTGTAGAGTGCAGAGATGCTGGTAGTTTATCAGGGCATTTTTTTTTTCTCCCAGCAGTCTCCTTCTAAGGAGTTGATCCATTTGCAAGCTATAATGAGAAGTAGGTTAAAAGAAAAAGGGCATTATAGTGGAGGAGGGAATTAAAATTCATCAGCCTAATATCAGCAATAGTTTATAGCAGGGCCTTATAAAGGCAGCTCTGTTTTTTTTTTTTTTTTTTTTTTTTTTTTTTTTTGTGTGTGTGTGTGTGTGTGTGTGTGCGTGCACACACTTTTATTTCCTTTGATATCAGCAGGGGAATTTTCTCTGTAAGACCCATTCCCATCTCACTTTTCTGCTTTCAGATCCCTGCTGCTCTGGGTTTTCTCCTTTCATTTTGTTATATGTTATATTCTTCAACCTTCCCACTTGAAGGTTGTAGGAAGCTCAATATTGCCCTTAAAATAGAGAACACAACTGACATGAAAATTCTTCAAGGGGTTGCCCTGCTTTTCTTATATGTTGAAAAGAATCCTTCCAGTGACTGGGAGGCCTTGGCGATTATGGAGGCGAAATCCTCGGGACATCATCCTATACTTAATAAAGTGGTACTAGAAATGGCAACTCACTATTGGAAGTTTCAGCCAGACCATATCCATAATGAAAATACATTTGAGTATTCTATAATTATACAATGGTATGCTATAATTATTTTTTTTTATGTATATTAACCTATCTCTAATGCTGTTAGTGAATTAAAAATGTTCTGTAATGTACTATTGCTCAAATCTTTGCCCTCTTGTTGAATTTTGCCCATATGGCAAGCTCCCCAGTTTAGTTTGAACTAATTTATTTTCTATACTTCCTGGGACAGAGGCTAAAAAGCCAGTTAGATGCTTCTGCAGAAGTGGGGAATTTCGTTCAACATCCCAATCATAAAGTGGCTAACCTGTTCCGAGGGAAATTGTGGTTTAACTTCCCATAATTCTCTCAAGCTATTTGCTGGCTCTTTTGCTTTCTGGTGATCCTCATTGCTAGGAAAGCAGCGTGCAGGGGAAGCATGGTCGATTCACATGGTCGACTCCAGCAGTGGCCTTTGGTGCATTTCTAGCTTTTACAAATAGATGGCACTTTTGACTTGTGCTAGAGCAATTCAGCTGGTAGGATGCAATACCTGAAAAAACACTTGCTAAGGTTTTCATAAGTCAGGCAGATATTTGTTATTACTTATATAGGGGCAAAAGAAAGGAAGCAGATTCAAATAGTCTGCCACGTATATCTCAGGTGGTGAAAGCTTAAAAATATAAAAATTAAATAGTAGAATGGGTAAATCAAGTACAATTGTAACATATTTTGAGACTCACACACTGGTTCTCAGGGCAAGCTGTAGGAGAATTACCTTTTAGTGCTGAGTTGTTTTAAATGTGAGTGAGGCAACTGCCACAAAAGTCTCTTATTTGCTGCTTTTCTGGTCTACACGTGTGCACACAGAGACACACGCACACAGGGGGGAAAAATCAGCCTGTTGTCTTGCAAGTGTTACTTATCATATTAATTAAAATCTGGTGACACGATAACACTAGCAGCTGTGTGGGAAAGCGAGGGAAATTAACAAACGTTTGATTTGTTGTGTTGCTAATGTGACACTTATTATACAGGTCACAGTAAAACAATACCTCAGCCAAAATATGCTAATACTGGTGGAGAACTGTTGCAGTTGTAAAAACATTGGTGTTTATTATAATGAGGCAAAATAGCACATTACCTTTAGCAGAGAGAATTGCTGTTTCTCAGGGCAAGAATACAGTGTATCTGAAGGTTTAATAATAGGAAAGATGTAGAGGAAGAATAAAGTGAAATTATTATACTTATTCATGCAAGCCACTAAAAAGAAAACAACCTCTAGTAAGAAAAGGAAGTAAAGCTCTTAGAAAGCAAAATATGTAATTTCTAATGGACATGGATTAAATGGAGGATGCCTGCAGCTTCTTCGTTTAGCATTCCAAGGAACTTTGTTACAAGAACAAAAGAAAATGATTTGCTAAGATACAAGTTATGCTATAAAATACACATAGCACTGAAAAAGTAATTACATTTAGAAATGGATGTATTATCTGCCCTTTTCCCCCGAGGAAAACTAATATGTAAGCTTATTTTTAATGCTGGCTTATATCCAATCAACCGGTTTGATAACATTTTTAAACAAAGAAATTTGGACTTTAAATAATTATTCCCATGCAATTGTTGGATCACATATAATTGCTTGTTGTTTAGTACCTCTTCCCAAACTTATTTTGCCTATGGTATACGGTGTTTTGTTTGTTTATTTTTTGTTTTGTTTGTTTGTTGTTGTTGTTTTAATATGTATAAAAAAGAAATAACTTTACAGAATTCAAATTAAAAATTCTTACCACAACCAAAGTAAAAATTAAGAGTATGCATTCAGAATGTTCTAGCTATTTACATCATCCCAGGAAGAACTTGATTTTTACCTTTTCAAATGTTTTTTTCATTTCCAGAGTATTTTCCCGATCTCTGTACCATATTTTTTCAGCCCAAGGAAGGATATATTTTTTTTTTGTTTCTGATGTTTTGATCATTTTACTGAAATGGGGTGTATGAAGTCAACCATTTGTTTGACAGTCTTTGACAGCAGATTATGTAGATTTTGTCTGACAGAACACTAGTCATTTGGAACTGAATTCTGAGTGAGCAGTCTAGACTAGAGGTCAGACTGCAGGGTACAAATGGGGACAGATATTTCACCTTGCCGTGTGAGAGGACACAAAAAGAGCACACAAACCAAGAATTGGTGAGAACTAAAAGGTTGAAGCCGAGGTGATCCAATTACACAATATTTACAGCCTAAGATTGTGTGTAAGTCCTTTTGAACCTCCTGCACCTCCAGTTCACAGAGGAAGCAGGCTCTGCTTTAGAAGTCTTCCCTGAAGAAATGTAAATGTACTCTTTAAAGAACTGCTCAAATCTAAAATGCTAAGCTATACCTGTTGTCACTTGTGTTTCCCATCATTCACCTTGGTTTCAGTTTCAAATGGGGTATCAAAGGTGCCCCAAAGTATAAAAAAGTATATGTAGGTGCACTTACCAGTAAATATTTCTTTATTCCTTCTCTCTTTCCAGAATAATGCCAGTAAGAAAAAACATACAAAGAGAAAAGATAGTTATCTAGGATAACTCAGTTACAGAACACAGGCAGTAGATCTTTTGACTTCTCAGATGGAAATTGCTAGGTGTAAAAGTGTAATACTGATATATTAAATTAAATTATTGGTAAATTAGATGTAAAAACCAAACCAAACCAACCAAACAAACAAAAACAGAGGAAAAAATCTTCCATGATTTAATGGTAACTGGACTACGATATCAATGAAACAAATTTGCAAATATCTGAAGCTTAAGCATTCAGTAGAAAATGCATTTATTTTTAGTGATTAGTATTACTGTTAACACATGCAAAACAAAACTCAGAAGAACATTTCAGCTGTAGATTAAAAATAATATGTCTAGATCAGGAAGTATATTTTTTAATAACTCTGATTTACTTTTATTGGAGATAATTTTCAGAGGAATGCTGGCATAACATTTATTATTTATCCTTACCCATTCTACTTGTTCTGTTATTAATATATGCCAAAACATAGCAGAAGTCAAAGCAAAAGAGTTTAGAGAAATTCCAGAAAGAGATTAAGTTTTGTTTTTGTTTTGGTGGAATCTGTATAAATTAGATGGAGCTTTTATGTAAACTTCCACCTTTTAGAGGCATGAAAGGATGTCTCTAAATGTTCAAGGAGGTTAAGGATACCTGAATCAATGATAAAGATGCCAAGAGTACAATTTAAATCTACTAAGTAACTAAAATCCTAAAACCACTATGTGAAAAAAGAGAGAGGAAAAAAGAAAACACTTAAGGCTGATGAAATATCAAGGTTTATTATTCTATTAGACTTTGACAATGAAATGAAATACACAGACCTCTAACAATGTTATTAAAATAAAATTTCAAAGCTTGATTTTTCAATCATGCAGTCAAAGAAAGGAAGACATTTTACAGTCATATCCTGTAGAGTATAGGAAAGTTCTCTGTCAAAGCTGTATAACATTTTGATTAAGTGCTTGATAGATTATAAATATAAGTCAGAGCTAGCAAGACACTATAATAAATGGATTTTCTAAGAATGACTTGTGATCAATTTCAAATTACAGAAGTTTATAATATACTAGGATCTTCCCTACATACACTCTCTTTTATAATGACTTAAATTACATATTTGTAGTTTTATATGTATGTAGGTGCTCAATACAGAAATGCATATGTGCATGTATAAACATATGTATACATATGTACGTATATACATATTTATATACATACTTATATTTGCACATGCACATCTCCATATATATTGTTTCAAGTAGAAGGTTCTACTCTGCAAATTTAATTATTTAATTAATAATATTTTTAATTTTACTAAACTATAAGAATAGATGGGTAGACCTGCTGTGAGTGGGTTTTGGACAAGCAGACTGGGCCCTAAATCCATGGATAGAAAGTCAGTGGCCAATGCAATGTCATAAAAAAGGAAGTGCAGCACTGTTCCTGCTAGATTGAAGTAAGCAGCAAAAAAAAATATATATATATATATTATTTTTTTTTCCCTGTGCCTCATTTCTGGTGTGACATAACTTTGTAAGATGTCTAAGGGAAAAATATTTTGGTAGGAAGTGAACAATAGCTGATTCAGTTCTGTACTCTCAACTTTTGTTACCAGTACCGTTCGTTGAAATAATATCATTTATTGATATAATTTAACCTCTCTCATGAATTGTTTGAAAGCAACCAGTCTCTTAAGTACTATTGATCTATGCTCTACCTTGATTTTAATGGGCACTCTTATAATACTGTCTTTGGAACCTATGCTATTTGTCCATAAGTACCTTAATCTCAATAATTACAATTATATTCATTATAAAAATACTCCACGTAGTACATAAACTATTTGACTCTTAGCTGGAATTAATTTGTCATTATCTTGTTCTGAACTGGAAAAAGCCTACAAAAAGGGAGGAAATGACTACAGAAAGAAGAGACAATTTCCAAAGGCTTTATCTAACAAAGAAGTGAATGTTTCCAGTAAGAGTTATAGCACACAACATGCTTGAAGTACATACATTCAGTAGTGTAATAAGTTTGCTATCAATTGTTGGTTCATAGGTCATTGGTCATAAATTATAATTTGAAATTACTTTCTTCTGAATAAGTTCTGATATTATGCAGATTTTTCATATATCAGAATTGTTAGAGTTCACAGTTAAAGATTCATTATCAGTGCAAGCCTGATAAATTTGGCAAGATGTTAACTTTTATTACTAACATTTGTTTGTTTAGATTACTGTAACTTGTAAAGTATATTTATAATAAGCATTAGACCAGGAATAATGGGAACTTTCCTTTTGAAATGTCACAGATGTACCATTCCCTTTAATTCTCCAGAAATATGGGAAGTGATGATAGAAAAGGGGGTGGGGGGGTGGAGGGGGTTCCATTCAAAATATGCAATTTGGTTTTTAGGGACAATATTAAAAAAGACCAATTTCCATATATCAACACTTCTCAGTGAGTTCCATGAAACATTTTGATATGATTTACCAAAAACAGTTTTTGCATCAGGAACATTACAGTAGCTAATCTGCATCTGTAAAGAGTGGGAAATGGAATCACATTAGATATAAATGCAATGCAAACAAGAAGAAAAAGTTAATGCAACATTATGGTAGAGAATTTAAATGTACAATAGTGAGGATATTCAAAGTTGTGGTTCCCACAGCAACAGTAACTCAGTTTTATTTACATTGAAGCATTATATATGTTTTATTCCTTATAGGAAAACTGATTTTTATTTTATTTTTTTCTCAACTGCATGGGATAACATTTGCACATTAAGAAATATTTGTCTCTGAAATGAAACTGTGAACAGTAAGGATGTATATTTAGGATATTTCTTCTTGTGGCTAAGAAAATACTTTTTGTATAGAAGGTGAGAGAAATTTAGCATGGGACTAGAAGAATTACTGTGCAATAATTTAACACAGTTAACTGTTTAGCTGATGAAATGTAATGAGATTTGCTAGAATGATTTAAATATTTCATATTTAAATATTAAACTTTCTCATATATTCGATATTGTTAGATATTTTGCATTTAATATTAATATTTATTATCATTTATTGTGTTTTCTGTTAAGATTTTATGCTGGCTGGATCATCCATGACATAACCTTTCAGTAAAAATGTAATCCCTATTACAAGCTTCAGAAGAGCCAACAAAACTGATTTCACCTGTGGGCTTAAAAACTGGGCAGTAATAAGTAAACAGAATGAGAAATAATAACAAAGCTAGAAACCTACATTTGGCTGCATATTTCACCAAAGTTTAAGGTTTATGATGATGTAGAAATCTCATTTTTGTTTGCTTTCTCCTTCTTTAAATAAAACAAACACAATATATAAACAATGGAAAATAATCCGCAATATCCATCCATTAGGCTTTTCCCTTGTGAGTCATTAGTCTAATGTGAATTCTGAACCTTCATGTTCCCCAGCTGTAGACATCTGTCACTCAGGTGACAAAGCAACTGTTAACCTCTTTTTGGGTACCAACCCCTACAGCAATACTTGAAGTACCCTTCTTGAAGCTAACAGAAACCCTGAGCCATTCAGAAACTCTGAGCTCTCTGTAGCTGTGGCACAAGGTTAAGGTACATCAGTTAGTAATAGGATTACTAAAATTTGTACATTTGATATTTAGAAATTTTTGACTTACAGGGTGTTTGGTCACTTTTCCTCCCCTTTTGCCTGCCAGTGGGACTTTGACTTCAGGTCAAAGAGATGCTAGAGTGTCTCAGCTAGAGATGCTATGGTGTTTGTTAGGGCTAGGTTAGTGGGGACTTGCATGATGTAAGAGAAATATATATTTAGCAGTGCTAGGATTAGAAACAGAAAAAAGACAAAGTGCTGTCTGGGTCATTGTCCCACCATCTGTCTTAATATACTCCCTACCTGGAGCATGGACAAGGAAATGGAATATTCCAGGACCTCTTCCTAATGAGCACTCCTGACACAGCGGAGCAAATGTTGATACTCAAACATTGAACTTTGTCATGGTATGTAGCCCATTTCCTTTGTTAGCATAAACATCTCCTGGAAGTTCCCCTGACACATAAGTGCATGCACACACCTAGGTTACCTGAGAAGCTTAAGTTTGTCTCTGTGCTACTAAAATGTATGTGCTTCTGCACAACACTGCCCACAATACTTAGGACTAGCTCCCCATGGAGTAAACTGACTGTGCTCTCACTACGTGACAGTGGGCTGAGGCTTTATATGCTGTTCCTCTGGGACTGGGACATAATTCTCATTTTTAGTATGGTATTTTCAGATCAAAAGGTCCAAAATAATATGTGGTCTCTGTTGCAGCCTACAGCCATGGTATTTTCACAGCATGAAACAGAGAGCATGTGTTGTATGTTCTGGGGTGTGGGATAATAATATGCAAGTGTGGGTGAACGTGTAAAACTTACTGGTATTGTGCTGAAAAACTGTGGAAAGCAGGGGTATTGAATCCAGTGCAGTCTCATCCTTACAATATGTTTAGAGAGATCTTTAGCCCAAATCCTATCCAGATTTTTCTGGGAGATTAAAAACAAGCAAACAAACAAAAAATGGGATAAACTGAGGATTTTGTAGTATTGGCTATCGTGTGGTTCAAGGTTTGAAAATAGTCCTTACAGTGCTATAATTAGCAGTTTGCTTATTTGTTTTTGTTTGTTTGTTTTGCTTGCTTTTCTTGTTGTTGTTTTTTTTTTTGTTTGTTTGTTTGTTTTTTTTTTTTTTTTTGTTTTTTTTTTTTTTTTTTTTTGGTTTGACTTAGCAGTTCCAGGGATGGTCAAATACGTTGTACCATTAAGCTAATTGTTTCATGAAAAAAAGGTATTCTTAGGTCCCATGACCTGTGAATGTTGTTTTTTTTTTTTTACAACATTCACGTTTGTGGGCTTTTGGGGAAGTGTACTGTTGACAGCACATCCACCACACTCATATTTATCCAGACTTCTGGTCTGATGCTACTAATACTTACATTTAACAAGCTGTGTTAAATTAAACTCTAGTCTTCCTGTAACTAATTGTCATCAGAGATGTGCCTGTAAATTGATAAGTATTTATAGAATGGTCTTCTGACAAATAATATACTAAATACCCTTTGAGTGTCCTATACATGCAATGTGACTGAAATTCCTGGATTGTTTGTTTATATTCATTTTTTTTTTTTAATTTTAATTTTTAGTGTTTTTAGAACAAAGTAAAAAGAAATTCATGTTAGCATCCTTAGTAATTTTGTTAGAGAAAATATTAATTTCACAATTTCACATAAAGATTAAAAAGATTTCTCTTAAGTTTCAGTTCTACAGAATGCAAAATGAATGTTTGGAGGGAGCAATATGGAGAAATTTACACTGGTAAATCAACTTTGTTTAAAAACAGAAGACATGTCCATTGAGAACCCTTCAATAAAGTCATTTTGGAGAAATAAGAATGACATTATGTGTGAAAGTCTGTGCTTATCTGAGTGTGATAATTTAGAATCAGACCTAACTACATGGACCTGATTGTTTCCACAGAACATTTCTAAATAATTAAATATCACACACATGATGCCAGAATACCACAGGAATAACACTCTAAAGTATAGTGAGGTGAAATAACAAATGAACACATACACAATTATGTTGCTTGATAAATAATTCTAAAAACAGTGAAAGATCTTGAAAAAGTAATTTTAAGAATGATATTCTAAATTAAGGTAACTAGACACTCCTAAGACAATTATCTTTAGAGGAAAATACGTCCTTAAAAAAAACAAACTGCAGAAATCGTAGACATAATGCACATTAGTCTTTGTATCCAAAAGGTGAAAAAGACACTTTACCAATTTTTAACTGACTGGAAATCATGATGGCCCAAATTCTCTGTGACGTTTTATGTGTACTGACTCTCTGACTTGAGTGCAAGCACAGACCTGCAATCCACAGTCTCTAGGCTCTGATTTGTCAAACTCTACTGAAAGAGAAGTACACAGACTTTGCAAAAATCTTTTTTGGTCTGAACTTAGGACTTACAGGGATAAATTCCTCTTTTTGCAAAATCAAAACATTGGAATTTTCAGAAAGTTATGCATTCTTGAGAAAGAGAAGTATGTAATAAGATCACTTATTTTAATTATACATTACTGAAAATTATACATTACTGAAAAACATTTAAAACATTATCATGAGCTTCTACAGACTCATTTAAAATATTATCATAGATATGTTGATAAAAAAAAAAAACATTTCAAATTAGCTCTATGAAACTCTTAGACTCACACATTATTCTCTATTTCCTAATAAATTGATTTATTACCTGTAAGAGAGCTGTGTAATGCTTTCAGTAGTGTCACTTTCAAATTAGGCAAATGAACTGCAGTGAAAATTGGTTAATCAGTTTTAAAAATGATTATTTTTTAAAAGCAAGGTATATCTGGAACAGCTGGAGGTTTCAGACATTTCCATACGGATGGCATTTCTGTGTCTTTGAACATACTAATCAGAAAAACCAGGGTAAAAATCCAAGACTGTTCATCTTTCCCTGGCTACAAAAAACGCTGTGCTGGATTTCTGATTTTTACCATGCTCTGCAAAGGGTAGATCCTTAATGAGATTTTAGTGTGTTATTACTTAGGCCCTGTGGGGTTGATTCTCTCTGAATCAAGATAGTCACCTAGAGGCAGAAAGGAATTTGCATTGCTGGCTCATCTACCTGCACTCATGCTATAGGCACAATAAGGAGAGAGCAAGTGCTTCTTCCAGAGCATTAATTCAGAGGAGCCAATCTGGATTCCTATTGAGTCAGAGCAGCAGCTCTATTGGTCCAAGCAGCAGCTTCTCTCTGTCAGGGACAGAGGAGGCACGGTGGGACCAGCCACCAAAGTTGCTTGGAGGCAAGCAGGCACCAACAGCTGGGGCAGCCGCATGGCCACCATGGCAAGGACTGAAGAGCAAAGGCCAAAGGAAGACCTCTGTTGATTTCCTTTGCACTGCGCTGCACAAACACTGCATTGGGGAAGCTGAACATGCAGGAAAAAGACTGCTGGAGATAGTAGGGAGAATGTGTGGCAGAGAAAATTAGGAACTACAGAGGGAAATTATGCAGACTGATACAGGACATTGGCAGAGATGACCATAAGTTTCCATCCAGGCATTCACATTTCTGGAACCTTGGTGGAATAATTGGTGCTGCTGCCATCTGCTTTCCTTCTAGGTGTTCCTTCCCTTGGTCCTCATATAAGCCTTAACTCTGATCATCGTTCATCCCAGTGGCTACTCAGGACAAGTTCACACCAGGAAAGATTTGTTTGCTTTGCAAATGCCTTCTTTATTGAAAAAAAAAAAAAGTTTTTGTTATAGTCAACTGTTGCATTAACTCACATTTGTGAAGCTCCCTTTGTCAAAGATCCCTGTTTTTTGCAGGAGGCACTGCTCTTTGACACTGCAGTGCTTGGGCTTGTCATGGCTCAGCTTCTGTTGGTGTCATGTCTGACCTCAAGGGTCTGTTCTGATTCAGAGAAGACCTCAAGTAGTTCTTGATCACTTGAAGGCTGGTCAAATCTGTAAGAGAGATAGTGTACAGGAACCCAGAAACAAGCACAGGTTGGAAAATATATCATGCAGTAAAGCTTCTGCTTTCTGCTCTCTACAGTGAAAACAGCAATTCTTCAATAGTGAGTAGTGACATGATCAGTGTTGTGCTAGCAATATTTAGTGCTACAGCACATTTACAGAATCACAGAATCACGGAGTTGTAGGGGTTGAAAGGGACCACAAGAGATCGTCGGGTCCAACCCCCCTGCCAAAGCAGCTTACCTAAAGACACTTACAAATGTTACATTAACATTTGTAAATGTTACATTAACATTTGTAAGTGTCTAATTATCAGAATCAGAGAAATGAGAATCACGGAATCATAGAATATCCTGAGTTGTAAGGGACCCACAAGGATTATTGAGTCTAACTCCCAGCCCAGGACCACCCAAAAGTCAAACCCTATGTCTGAGAGTGTTGCCCAAACACTCCTTGAACTCTGTCAAGCTTGGTACTTTGCCCACTTCCCTGGGGAGCCTGTCCCAGTGCCCGGCCATTCTCTTGGTGAAGAACCTTTTCTTAACATCCAGTCTAAGGACTCAACATGTGGAAACTGAAATTTGAAAATGGTTGACACAACATACTGAAGTTTCCTGGTTAGGTTGGTTATTAGACTGTTCCTGGTGAATTTAAGTGCATTGCAAGACTCTCCACATATTCAATACCTAAAGAAAAGGTGAATAATTTTATAAGCCTCGATGAATATCAAGACAAAACCTTTTGTATACCACTTGTGGTATGCCTTGTCTGCCATGAGCTGCTCATCTCTGTTGCTGGAGAGAGCCCTGCCCTGTCTTTAAACTCTGTCAATATATTTCTGCTGAAGAGAGATCATGAGTAAAGAGGCTGTTGATGTACCCATTTGTACCATCAGTTCTAAAGCCGTTTTTTCCTCAACTTTTTTACTTTTTTTATGTCAAACATAGAAAATCTTAACAATTATCAAGAATCTAGTATTTTTGAACCACACAGCTATTACTAATATGAAAATTACACATTTGAACTTGTGTTTGGAAGTCAGAGTTGACAATGAAAATAATTTTGATAGATATGAATATGCGTTGGTGTTATAGAATATATTATTGTAAAATATGGCTCATTTTTAACTTTAGGATTGCTTTTTAACTGTACCATTTTTTTTTTTTTTGTTTTCCAAACGGCAAATATACCAGATTCACTTACTCTGATTCCTCCAAATATTTTTTCTTCTGCTTTCTGTACTTTTTTCTCTTGACACAGCTGAGGATAAACATTTGTCTGACAGTTTAGGAATGAATTTGCTCAGGTATGCTGAAGATCTTCCATATCTTTTTGTCTTGTATTCTGTGTGTTCTTAAATTCCCTTAGGGTCTGGCTCAATGATTTTGTCTGATGTAACCATACCCATCATGCTGTCTTAAGAGTTGTTCCTGCCTCCTGCTTTATGTTCTTTTAAATGTTATTTTGCAGTCTGGTGCTCTGAAGTCATTCATTTCTGATTTAGGATCAGCAAGCTAAAAATATAAGTTTTTGGGAATGCAACTCTGAACCTGAGCAGTTTGCTATGCTTGGGTTCTCATTCAGGATGGAAGTGGTTAATGTACTGCAAGCACAAGACTAGTGCTTGCCCTGTTGAGTTCAGCCTGTGCAAACTCTTGGTGAAAATCTAAAGCCAATAATATTTTTTTCCCTTTCAGCTATTGTTTGCTACACTTGCTGTTGACAGTCCTTTCCAGATTAGGAAAAATATTCTCTTTTCTTGGTTTCTTTCTGCTGACCACACAATTAACCTACTTGGATAATGTCTGTTTTTGATTAATAACTTCTTATTTTATCACAAGGATGCATAATTTTATTTAGTTTCTCAGCATTGGTTGGATTTCCCTTGAAAATATAGGACATTGTGAAGTCTTTCCAGAAGCAAATGTATTTACAAATTCACTACATTATAGATATTCTCCCTGTGTCTTTAATTTTGGCATAATTTTCTGTGGGTCTGCCAGATTCCTTCCATTTTGAATAAGCACTTTTATTTTTATTTATTTTTTTTTTTTCATTGTAAGGATAAGTATCCATTCCCAAAACCATTTTAAAGTAGAAATCAATATATTATTAATAAGTGTGGAAGATCAGGACATAAATCCAACATATTCTGTGCTTGTTTACTTCCTACCTGGATTTGGCTTATTGCAATACTATAAAGTTCATCCTGTACTGGATATTGGAACTCATCAGTTATATCTTTGTCTAGGGACTTAAAATTTAAATGAGAATTCTGAATTTATATGAGTTTTTAATTGAATAAATATAGTTCCAGTCTTAATAATTCTATGCAACATTTTAGATACAGTCATATTCTTAAGCAGAATATGAGTAAGAATTATTTCATTAATAACTTAACAACAACAAATTTATATTCTTTCTCTACCAAAAAACAAAACTATTTTTCCTTTTTGGATATTGTTTAGTACTTGCTATTGACAGTTCTTCTCAGACTAGAAAAATCTTGGTTTCATTCTACTGACTATATAAATAACCTACATGGATAGTGTATTTTTATTTTATTTTGATTTTGATTAATGACTTTCTATTTTATCACAGGAATGAACAATGCTATTCATATATTGTTAAAGTACACCAAAGTTAATTCACATTTTGTAATTTTTGTAATTTTGTGTAATATTTCTTATATAACAACATTTAGCTTTTAAAAAGTATTTATATTTTTGAAACATTTTAGAGCCCTTAAGGTCTCATACAACATCTGCTCAAACAGCATAAAAATCAGTCAGAAACTAATGAAGATAGAAGGACAAACATCTAATTTAATTGACAGTAGAAAAGTTCTGTTTTCTAAAAAATAATTGAATTATTTATTTCAAAACAGATTTAGCAACTTTTCAAATTGTTACTAAAATAAATTAAGGAGCCCTCAAGCACAATTATTTTATTCCATAATAAAATAGTAGCAAAAAGATTTTCACAACTTGTGTTGGGTAATTTCCTCCGTGTCATTACATTTTTACTTATTGATGTCGAGAAAGGTTTCTTCCTTAGAAATCCCATCAGCTAAAAAAAGCATCTATTTTTTTACTCCATTGCATTCTGCAGAAGGAAATGCAGTATTTCCTTGCATAAAATCTGCACTTTCCAAAGCTAGCTTTAAAGTAATTTTGGAGGGGCATGTTGTCAAGCAGGTAGAAATGTTGTCAGTATGTCAGTCAAAACTAGTGGTCAAATATTCTTTTGCCATCTCAGTGCATAGACATAAGAGTGTTTTCTCAGATAATACAACTTTGGTAGATAATCTTGTGAAGATAGTTATCTACCTTGTGAAAGTAGATAAACTGTGTGAAAACAGTTGTCAAGGCTGCAGTGAATGAAATACTTATAAAGAAGTGTTTTTCATCAAAGTATAATGTAAAATTTCATCTAGTTTGAGAACCAGTTATTTGTGTTCTTTTTAAAGAGAGTTAAATCATTATTAACAAATTAAAAAGTTTTTTCTTTCATTTACACTGTTAAAGCTCATTCTGTTACCGGGCAGGTGAGGCTGATAATGCTGGAGTTCATGCTGGGAACCAAAAGTGCAGTTAATAAGGAGATAGGCACAGAGTCAAAAAATAAAAACAAAAGAAAACGGTGATTTAAGGGGCTGATTTCTCTCTCTCTCCCTCTCTCTCTTTTTTTTTTTTCTTTTTTCTTTTTTTTTTTTTTTTCCCATCTAAATCAGAAGAAATCAGAAGATCAACAGCTGGAAACCCCAAAGAATAGGAATCCTGAAAGTAATTTTCTGTCAGATGAATGAGACAAAAGCAAGAATACACTTACAGACTGGAGGGAGGTTAAAGTTGGTTAAAGATATTTAAATTAAAAGCAAAAGAAGGTGAAAAGGAGGTTTAGGTCTTAAGATAGAGAATAATGTCTATAAAGTAAAGGTGGAAAATAAAGAACAAGGCTCAGGAGTTTTGGGGTAACATTCAGGAAGAGCTGATAGGGAAATAAGAAGATAACTCTTAAAAGCTAATCATAGAGCAGAGAAATCTGTGGATTTTTGAGAGGATTTGATGATAGTAGATGAAAACATAGAAAGCAGACAATACGCCACAAGGACTTCTCACAGCTGTGTGTTTGCTGCTCCCAGCTCAGACACATACAACTGTGAAAGAGGCCAATGAATGTTAATACAAGGGAGTGCCATTATTCATAACACGGTTAGAAAGAAACAAAGTTTTGGACCAAAGTATGCCATTTAGACTTGTGATCAATTAGAGCTGAGGAAACTGTCACCTCAAACCTTGCTAGCCATATTTAAACCGAACTTGAATTCAAAGCAAAGTTTAAATTCCAGGAAAGGAAGTTCACACAGGGGAGACATACATGACTTCTATTGAAATATCGTTTTCCAACTGACTGCCTTCCCCCAATCAAGCCTCTTTTGTAATGAACTTCCTTGGGATTTCAAATGTGTCTTCTCTGAATAACATTAGCCGCTCCAGATCACTGCCTAGTGCACTGACAGAAGATAGTCTACTGCCTTTGCCTGCCTTGCCAACCCTGCAGCTGGCTCTTCCACAAACTCCTTCAAGACTGCCAAAGTGGGACCTCTCATTCTCAGAATGACGTGCTGTTCTCCAAACATTTCCTATATTTATTCTCTTTAACTTATCATGAATGTGATCACTAAGCACATGGAGAAATGAGGCAAGAGAAGTATTTTCTGTAGAGTAGGAATTTTATGTAGTGATTTTTCTCTTGTGTGTCAGGAGAGTGTGAGTTTTATTCAAAGAGTTCTTTCTGCAAACAATACAGTGATGAGCACATAATCTAAATGTCCGTCTCTTCTGCATTTCATCTTTTTGTTTGTTTGTTTGTTTATTTATTTATTTATTTATTTATTTATTTATTCTTTAAGTAATTGTTTGTTTCATTCTTGAGCAAGTGCACTGGGATTCCCCCTTGCCCATTACCACCTACTTTAATCTTCTGACACTGTTCTAAGGACAAAGAAGTAACTGAATCCCACTTCAAACTTCCACTGTACCCTGCCCAGCCACCATGAGACTTTTTCTCTAAAGGTTACAAGGACAGGTTATTCTGAGAAAGGGACAGGTTATTCTGAGAAAGGTTATTATCTCAAGACAGTAATATGTGTCTGCATAAGAGGGAGGAAAGCAGCAAAATAAGGCTGACATATATTTTTCCTTTTGAGTAACTAGTAGGATACGTTTTTTGCCCACACCTGAGTGCTTGTTGGAAAGGAGCTTCTACCCCAATATTTATATTTAGATACAGCTGTCTCTACAGATAATAACAATACTCTGTATGCAGTTATCCAGAGAATGGTATGAGGGCTCCTTCCTGGGGGCCAAGTGCTCTTCATCTTTGGTGCTTCCAGCTCTTGTACAGCTTTGGGTTTGAACCTAGATATCTTCAGACACTTTGGAAGGTCTGAGCTGGTACTTTTCTGATAACCACATCACTTATCACAGAGACGGATAATATGCACTGTGTAGCTTGCTGCTTCAATTTCTGTGCAGCTTTCTTCCAGCTGCTTCTGAAGATAGTTGATGTCCTTTTAAAAACTAATGATGTCAAAGTTAGAAGAATGCATAGAAGAAGTGTCCTATTCCAATACAGAATAAATCAGATGAACAGTCTATGTCAAGTCATAAATGGGCAATAGAATAGAATGTAATAGAATAAATGTAATTAATTGGTTAATTGGTAATTTTTAATACTTTAGGTGAGAGGACAAGAAGTATTTCTTTATACAAAATACTTCTTATTGTTACATTTAACTAATTGAGTCTGTACTCCAGCACCCCTGTCTATGTAGTGAAGAAGCATTTAACTTTGTTACTGACTTTCTTTTTACTATTCTTAGTAATTTTTGGGGGGTGGGGGTAGCAAGAAAGGCCACTTGTCCTGTGGGAGTTTGTTAATGACTCTTAGAAATGTGTGCTCTTATTGGGGAAAAAGTGCTTTACCTGTAGTCAATCCTAAAGAAATGCGGGGTGAGGTCCCAAGATTGCAATACTTATTTTACATAAAACATCAGGTTGGTCTTTAAATAGGAGTCCCAGAAGCACAAGGCATTTTATTATCCATTAAGTTACTTAGCATCCACTATATTTTTTTAGAAGTTATTTTCCCCAGAGGAGTTCCTAATATATGGTATTCCAGCAGAGAAGAAAAAGAGAAAAGTATCTACAGCAAATAATCTTCTGCTAAATTAAATCCCTATAATTTAGGAAGTGTAGTAGATAACAGTAAGAGTGCTGAGAAATTAATGTGATATCTCTAAATCTGGGGTCTGTCCTGGACCTTTGCATGGACAACATGGAAGATATATATATATATATATATATATATATATATATATATATATATATATATATGTATATTTAATAAGAAGGAGGAATAGTTATTTCTATGTGTTGTTTTTTTTTTATTATTATTATTTATTTTTTATTTTTTTTATTTTTATTTTTTATTTTCCTGAATTTTCTGGACCCAATATTCTTCTGCATCCGTTCATAATGGACAACTCCAGGTGTAGTTATGTGTATAAGGGGTCATGCAAATAACTACCCCTAGAGGAGAAGTCAGACAGTGTACAGGTTATAGCTGTGTAGGATCTCTAAGGGGAATTCTACATTAGAAACAGCACAAATGAAGGAGTTTAGCACCACATTATGAATGTTAAAACAAAATGGACCTCCTTCTGGTTGCTCTTGAAAAAAGAAGTGGGTAGAGAGGGGACAGTCACACCCCCTGAGTTAGATGCCTACAAATTCTTTGGACTCCACATTTAGCTGTCATGAGTATTCTGCTCTGAGTTTCCAGGCTCTTACATGACCTGACTTGGTAGGCACATGTCAGGTTTCTTAAAGGGGAGAAATTCAGTTTCACAAGGTTTGTTCTAAGGCAAAGCCAAGACTGTATTGGCAAAATTCTTATATTTTCTCTGATGAGGCAAAAAATCTAGTATGAAGAATAAAACGTGAGAGACACTGAACAATAGAAAATGAGAAAATGAAATATTAGCTGCAATGGAAATACAGAGAAGGAAGGTTTTCTTTACAAAATGAAATGATCCAGGAAGAAAATAAGAGCTTCATCCAAAACGAGAAGATGGAGCTTAGGAAAACTGAGTGATCAAGGAAGGTTATGGCCTTAGAGTGAATAACATCAGGAGAAATACATTTACACTTCAGTTTCCTGAATGACCACTTTGTTCACTTTGTTAACCTTTCAGCCCATCCAACTGGCACATCACTGATGTGCCAAAATTTTCTCCAGTTGTTGAAAGTGATAACGTATTGGACCAGATGTATAAATACAGCGTGTGAAGGTATCCTTCAAATAACATGAAATGCAGAGGCAAAGTTTGCCCCCACAATATGGATTAATCTTCTGGGTTTTGTTGCTGTCATTATTGCTAAACGATATTATTTCTTCAGCTAGTTTGAGAAGTCGTTTCTGTCTGATGGTCATGTTTTAAGTAATAGTGCATGTATTTAAACTCAGATCAGATTTAGCTATGCAGGTGAAGTTCCCAAAGTTGAAGTTCCCTGAGAACAGCTGAAATATTGGAAGGCAACTCCATAATCACACTAACAGATATGTTGTAGGAAGGTAAGTTCTTCTCTGAAGACTGTTCAGAAAATGTGGGATGAAAGGGATTTATGGAAAGGCATTAACAAAGATTCATAGTAGTTGAAGAATGCAGCCAGACACCCCATTCTGACTGTCGATCTCCTTTTAAGCTTTCCTGTGCTTCTGTCTCTCTCAGACTGTCTGATGCACAGAGGACAGAGTATCTGTCTCCCTTTAGACTGCTACGAAGTCTAGCAAACAGAGATAACCTAACATAAGAGATAACTTAAGGATCCCTCCAAAGATGATGGATGAGGATTTTGGTTGGTTAACTAGCTATTTCAGCTCTCTGGAAAAACTGGGCAGGAGTTAAAAGCAGCAAGATTCCATCTCTAAATTGGAGAACAAACTTTTGGGAGAAGCAAATGTTAGCCTACCAACACAGGTAGTTCAGGTAGTTATAGCTAAACTCAAAGATGGATAAGTTCTCCCCAAAGGCTGTGTCTGTAAACCTCAAGTGATGATGTTACTCAAACAGGGATGCAGTTGCATTGTTACTGCAAATGTCCTTTTAAATTTTATTTTATTTTATTTATTTTTCAGTAAGCCTTGCGGACTGCAGCTTCACTCTCTTATCACATCTCCAATCTATAATGAAAATATTAGTCTGCTTGCCATGTAGAAGTGATCACCATTAAAAAATAAACAAAGCAACAACAACAACAAAAAAAATAATCATCAACAACAACAAAAACAAACAAACAAACAAAAACAAAGCACTGCAGCAACTATCCTAAATCTTGTCAGGGAAGAGGATCTGCTGAGCCTAACATGACGTGGAAGCTTTCATTCTCCCTATATTTTAAACATCCTGAAGTTGAAATGACTTGACTCAAGAGAGTCCATTTCCTTTCAGGTTCATTTCTTTATGATGCTGAAGGGGAATAACTTTCAACTTCCAGTCACCCACAGAAGGTACAGTGTGGTGCATCTGTTTTAAGTGCCTTGTGTATGCAGCGGCTGTTGATTATATATTATTTGCCAACATGCTAAGTACAAAGGCAGATAGTTGCTGTACTTGATAGGCTAATTTTAAAGGGGATCTGTCAGTAAAAAAAATATCTGAGAAATAAAGCAGAAAAATGCCCAAGTTTGGATTCAGCTTCTCCCCCTTTCCCAGGAAGGAGCTGCTCAACTCTTAAGCAAGAATTCAAATGAATTGAAAATTCCTTTAGAACTGACAGCCCAAGTGTAAGAATGATAAACGGCTTTGGCCTTGATAATTTTTATTAAGCACTAAATGTCACATTTAACCTGCATTACTGAAAGCAATTACCCATGTATCAACAGTCAAGCAGTGCAGAGCTAGACGCCTGAAGCAGCAGCATTATGCTCCATCTGGGAATAAGGATTTTCAATTAGAAGGCAAATAGCTGGAGAGGGGATCAAGTCCTCCAGTGGCTCCCAAAGGAGGTCTGTGAGAAGCAAAGTCTTCATATCCAAGTAATCGCAGGCAATGTCAACAGAGCATTCCAAACCATCTGCTGCCAGAGTAGCGTTTACTTTATCAAATCTCAATATTTACAGAACACTGATCAGCTCATGGGACCAGGATGGCTCACTGCCAGGGTGTTCTGGGAAATTCATTTTAAGGTGTGTTTCAGTAGGCTAATTAATTTACAAGCACCTGTTTCATCACTGGGAGCTGTTAGCACACCAGATGAGCTGCAGCAGGGGAAGGGGACTTTTTATCCTGGCTAAATTGATTTCAATTGATTTTCATTTACTGATGGCACAGTTGTAGTTTAATATGAGCATGGCCTAAAGTCCTATTGTTTATTAGTGTATAAGCCAGTTTAGATAGTTTATTATTTACAAATGTACATTGGCTCTAAGAGATCTGTGAGATTTTTTAAGTCATATACAGAACACACCTTCCTGCACCAAAGTATATTATACAGAACCTACTAATTGTTTTTTTGTTTGTATGTTTGCTTGCTTGTTTGTTTGCTTACTTGTGGTTGTGGGTTTTTTTTTGTTTGTTTTTTCTTTTTTTCATTCAATTTTGTTTTATAAGAAAATAACACATAATTTTCTGTTGAAAGATGGGCCTAATTCTGTTGGTGTGTCATTTGGAAATTCTCTGTGAAGGAAAAACGATGCTGTAAACCTCTATGTACCTAGCACCAGGAATCGTGCAACCTAATCTCAAATTGTTCTGTCATGCTAGGCACTGAGTTTCCCAACTTCTGTGTCTCAGTTTCCTCTGTCAATAAATGGGCTGTAATAACTTCTTACAACAATACTTCTTCACATCAGGGAGCCAATTCAGGATTAATTAGTTCATGTTTGAATGTCATTTTGCAAATGGAAAGTTCAGGATACTTCTAGTTAAGATGTGACAAGTGGCACAGAGGAGTGATTTGTAAAGCCAAATTAATCATTTTTGTTTCATAACTACAGTGTTTAGAATTAGGGCTCTTTCCCTGGCTGGCTGCAGAGCTTCCACAGTCTCTTTGTGCTATGCTGTTAATAGCCAAGAGATACATTATGTAGAAGAAGGGTTATCTTCAAAGCAGACTGGACTTCTGAATATACAATATTTTCACAACAAACTACTCAGAGCTGAGTGACAGACCAAGAATGAATTTCAATCAATATTTTTCTAAAGTTTTAGATTAACATATTTGAGAAGATAAATCAGAGAATAACCTGAGAAGAACTTGCGTTGACACAACAGGATAAGATTTAAGAGGTCCTGGGACCTGAAGACTGTCTTGAGCAGATCTTTGTGCCCTTTGGGTCTCATACTGTAAAATGAGGATAATATTAGTTGCCTCACCTGTCTTGCTTTGCATTCTTAAACAGGGACTGGTGGACAGTGTTTTACTAGGTGCTATGACAGCAGTTTTAATCTTACTGCTCCAGTGTCAGTTTGCTCCTCTTGACACTGCACTAATAGGAAAAAGGAATAATGATAATTTTGTTAGAGTAATGTCAAAATAACCTAACCCATACTGGCTTCCTCTTGATGCTCCTGTAGTACAATTATTTTCCTTCAGAATTACTGGTCTAGATCTTCTGTTACTCTATCGATGTGTGGGGCCTATTTGCAAAGGAGAGAATATCTCTCAATAAAGAAGGCAATTTAAATTAGCAAGTGAAAGCATAGTTTAGGTAGCTAGAAGCTCAGCTTAAATGAATTTTGACTGCAGACAAAAGATTGCATTCTTTAACTGCATTAAAATTATTCAGCTGGTGAAAGACTTTGGGGCCTTAGCGGATTTAAGTTCTTAGATCCAAATTAGGTATCTATCTCACACAGTTTTGCTCATCAATGAAACCCTTGGCAAAGAAATTATGTGGCCTGTTGTTTGCTGAATATAGAACAAATGTTCTGTATGTTCTTTTCAGCTTGCTTCTAACTTCAGGTCTGCTGCTCTCCAGAAAGTTTTGGCCTAATTCTTCAGGGAACAAGAAAAAAATCACTAAGCAAAAAAATTTAGCTCCTTACATAACAGCCTACACACATGATGGAATTTGAGTCAGTCTCTGCTAAAGAGTTTTTAAGGTCCATGAACAGAAAAAATTGGAACGACTGGTCTAATGAATTAAAAGTGTTATTTTTTGCTTTAAAATTCATTATATAGTTTTGTGTATCATTTCTTGTAGTGTAGGAGAAAGAGTCTGCATCATCTTTGTGCACTCCTTATTATTGTTCTCTGAGGGGTGCCTTGAGACAGCAGCGCCCTTGGAATATCCCTAACATTTTACATGGTAGTCTTCTCCTTGGCACATGCACAAGCATATTCCTGAGGTGTTAGGAATTGCACTGAGGACTTCACATGATACTTGTGATACAATAGAGAACTGTATTCTGCTGTCTGCAGGATTGCCACATCTATTTAGATATACATATTCAAAGATGGAGGTATACTTCCCTACAAATCTGTAAAATTGTTGCACTAGAATATTTGTTTTTATATGATTATATGATGATATCATGTAGTCATGAAAGGTTTCTTTCCATTTAAAATGTATTGTTTGCTTTAAATTTGCTCTTTCATGGTCCTGATCTGACATACTCCATGTCTTTGGGTTCATTTGACAGAAGAAAGCTTATTTCCATCCTCTGCATTTGTTATCTATTGGCTGGCAGTTGCCTTCTAGAAAGAGTTGTTTGAGCATGAAGATGTTATAAATTAGCTTGCTTATATCTTGGTAGTGATGAAAGCTATAGACTGGAAATTGTTGCAGAAGGGGAAAAAACCTTGTATGAATTTCAACAACTTTGAACCCATAGCCATGATTTCATGTAGATTTAATATTAAAAGCAGGATGGTTTGGGGATTTTTTAGTCTGTAACTTATCTTTATGTGTAAAGAAATGGGTAGAAAAAGATTTTTTCTCAGTCTTCTCTTTTGTCTGCTTGTTTGTTTATCTGTGAGACATTTCATTGCTTTTCTCATCTCAGAAGCTGACCGTGGTAATATCTGTGTCTGAGGGGTCTCCTTCGCATAGAAAATGTGGAAAATTAAGAATATTTAATAAAGTCACAAGGCTCAGAGAGGGGCCTTTAATTTGTTCAGTATGTGAGATATTTGAGCATTATCATAAATTTGTTGCTTATAGTGAGTTGATAAAGTACTTGGAGTTGTGCAAAACAGAAAATACGTTGTTTCCTGGTTCAAATAACTACTTTAGTCTAATTCAGTTTTTAACAAATTGTCCACATTCTTTTTCTGATTTTCAGAGAAGGTCACCTTTATCAAAAAATTCAACAAATCGGGCAAATAGGTATTTAAAAATGAGAAAGCTGTAGGTTTTCAAAACATCTGGAATTTGCTTTTACTTCTCAAATCTGAAAAAAAAATAAATGAAGGAATAACTAAAACAGCATGTTATGAACATGTTAAAAAGCTATCTACTATCCTCTGTATCTGGTAGTGGTTGTTATAAAGTTACTATTGCTTACATTCAAAGGCAGTTTTTTCTTTTTTATGTTGTTTTTTTTTTTTTTTTCTTTTTCTTTTTTTTTTTTTCAAATTCAATGAAAAAGAGTCTTTTGCATTCATAACACTGTTTTTTCTATATTGCAACCCCTACAGTGATTAATATTTTACTTTTGAAAGAATTTTTGGTAGAGATACCGATCAAGCAAATTGGGATAGAATAAATTCTGAATTTTTAGGATCATTTGGGTATATCTCAGGACTTCAGAGCAAGACGAAATTGATTTCATATACAAAGAGAGTTGTATCAATCATTTAACATACACATTAATAGCAAGAGACTAATCCTGGACTATCCAAAGTTAATGGCAAAACTTTGGTTGGATCTAAGAGTTTACCTAGTACATAAGTTTTGAGAAAACATGTCAAATTATCTCCTGCAGTAATTACCTTGGAGTAATTCTCTCTAATGTTTTACAGAGGGTTCAGTGAATAATGGTGAGCCAACCTAAGGTGATAAAAATGACATCGATTTACAGAATAGAAGGGGGAAAGGAAGGCACTGTTAGTACCCTGTTAGAAGTGATGTGACTATATAGCAGAAAATAGACTGGAATTTCCATTTATTTCCAAAGAGCTTACAGTCACGGGTCTATACCAGGTATTTTTGATGAGCAAGCTATCCTCATAATTTCCATGCATTGTTAGTTGTGTTTTGCTGTTAATTGTTTGCATGCACAGGGACAATTGCTTTTATTTGCAAACAAAATGCAATAAATCTTTAAACTGTTGCAGTTTGAACAGAGCTGACTAGCAGCTGCAGGAACAAAATTCTGTATTTACTTGTTATTGCTATTTGTTGTGGTAAAGGTTTGTTCCTTATAATGCAGAAAATACATACTTCCTCATTAAGCCCTGGATTTAGCATGGCCATTGAATTGTTCTATGGAAGCCTCCAAAAAGCTTTAATTACTACATGTAGAGGTCTGTCTCTGTCCTCCCCTCTGACCTAGGAGTGAAAGGATCTATATTTAACTTTTAACAGCGTCCATAACCTATTTGCTTCCCATCCCCATCATTTGCTACTTCACCACCCTTTCACAGCCTGGCTTCCACAATGTTCTTGCAAGGGTGATTCAGCATACTGTAATTTTATTGCTGGTTGTTCTGTTTTCTTTAATGGGATTTGTTTGACTTTGCAATATTACTTTAAGCTGCGATATGTTGTAGGATAAAGATGTTATTATGACAGTGTTAGCTTCTCCGTAAATTACAGTGCCTTGAGGATTGCATTTTGAGACTTCATGTAAACACTTTACAGAGCTAATAACATAGATACCATATGTAAAGCTTGAAAAATATTTAAATAGGGCACATTTGAAGGAATAAAACAATCAAAAGGCTTTTTGGGGGATAATGAAGATTACACTGAATTGTTTAAACTCAATGTACAGCTTTTAAAACAGAACCCATATACTATAATCCATTTTCCCTTTTCTTCCTGCTTAGCTACAATTTATTTGAACTATTGGAATATGTTTTCAGCAGAATTCCTTTACAGTAATTGACAAGATCTCTGGGATAATGTATTTGGAACAACAACCTTTCATTTAATGTAACAATCATTAGTCATTTTTGTTAACAGTCTTGACTAGAAGAAAAACAGTTGTTACAAAAAAATGAAAACAAGCACGCAGCTAGCTGCTTAGACTGAAATGCACCACTTTCTATTATGGCAGTAATGTTGCTTGGATGCTTTGGTTGACTCCAAGCATTTTTTAAAATCCTTTTACATTTCTTCTAAAAAGCAAAAGAGTTACAAGATTGGAGTTGGTAGTTTAAGTCACAGAGGAAATGCAGTCATCAAATATTACTACTGACATAGTATTTTCAGTGTAAGACTTTCTGTGGAGGCTGAAACACAAGCCAAGTCTTAGATCAAAATAAAGTATTTATTATTTCATTTTTTTCTTACAATATTTCATGTTGCAACTTAACACTGCTTCTCCTCTCCTCTTCTCTCCTCTCCTTTCCTCTCCTCTACCTCTCCTCTCCTCTCCTCATTCTTGCTTGATTCCATTGACTTCCTCAGAGTTATGTGTGAGTAAAGTGCATACTCATTTTCTTTTCCCCACTTTTGTGTACTGCGCGGCTTTAGCTGGCTTACTTAAAAAAGGTCACACAGCAAGTCCATGTCTTTCTAGTTATTGTCAGCTGTCTTAGGAAATGATTGACACATGCCATGTGACATAACAAAAAATGTAATAGTCCTGCTGCTTAATTTTCTTCTTAATTCCAGTTCTGGTGGTGTTATTTTTCCATCTGTTTTTGTTTGTTTTGTTTTGTTTGCTTTTGCGGAGGGAAGGGGAGAGGGTTTATGTGTGTGTTTTCATTGATGAATATATATATATATATTATATAATATATATATTATATATATATATTTTTTTTTTCAGTTTTCCATGGACTTTAAATAAAAACCAATTTCTTCAGTTAGGCTGTGAAGCTAGCATTGCTTACATTTCTTTAATAAAAATTCTGATCTGTAGTTATACATGCAGCAACTCTGTGGCCATGACGTTTAGTGAGCAGAACTCACCTAAATAACCTGAAGTTAATTGTGCCAAGGAATTCTGAAGTTAGTAGTATTACTCACTGGAGTAAATGTTGCTCCCTCCCCGTTTCACCACTGTGCCCACTTGCAGGTCTTAGTACTGCAGGTCTGAGGAAAGCCACCCAGAGACTAGTGACTAATCATTTAGACATTGTATTGTTGACCCTGTCTGAGTACTACCAGTTCAATACACCTCTACACATCAGCCCTTTCCTCTTCTTTGTTCCCAAACCTATTTCTTACTGTCAAGGAATTTGAAGAAAAGGAACCAGGACCTGAATCATCAGAAAATGGCACGTACTGTGCTACTGTCCTTCTCCAGCATAAAGCTGAATGACTGTGTGGTTTCCTATATAAAAAGTGCCTTTTGTAAGATTGCCTCTTTGTTTAAACAAAAAGAGAGAGAGGGAGAGAATGAAATATACTATGGAATACTCAAGCAGATGCTTGGCATTATATTAACACATGTATTATGGCGTATCATGTAATGGTACACTGTGGGGAATAGTAATGAATAGTTTGGAGCACAATAATGTGCATTGTTGATGTTTGTTAAAATAAAGATATTCAATTTATAATAAAAGGGATTAAAAGCTTAATTCATGACTATGTTAATATTTGTCTGCAAGTACACAGATAAATGGTAACGTACCTTATCACATTAAACACCTGCACGTACAAGTTCCTCTGCTGAGATCTCCATGGGATTGTATGTTTTACAGAGCTTAAACTTTCATTTCCCAAAATAATGATATCATTCATTTACAGATATAGATAGGCTCTTCTTACTCAAACTCTATCCTGAAATGAGAATTGTTACTTCAACTACAAAAATGTGGGATTAATTACCACAGTGATTGCCTGCTGCATCATCTGATGGTATTTGTATATAGAATTTATATATTTTGCAACAATCTGATTGCCTGACAGAAGTGAATTAAGACTTTCTGAAATACACTGCTGTTAAAGGTAAATGATACCTCCAACATGGATGTGATGAGCTAAGCAGTGGTGGCAAACAGATCTCATCTTAACACAGATCGCATACTGTCTTTCCTGCATTTCCCACATGCCATTCTCTGTGAACAACAGGAAAAAAAAAAAAAGTGCATTTGTGAAGAAAATGCATAATTAAGGGGAGTGATTGATGTCTGAACTATTTCATTGTTTAGCTCTGCTGTGCAAGTGTTTACAAGCTTACTGGATGCCAGTGCAGAGTCAGCGTATGTACTTGGAAGTATCCAAAGGACAAAATTTCAGTAGAAGTACCCATCATATTTTCCTCCATCTAAAACATCATCCAAAATAAATGGTGATAATTCAGAAATAAAAAGAACTAAAAGAACTTTGTCTGTCAGCTTTGCTACAAGTAGATCAGAAAATGAAATCTTGTGAAAACAAGACTAAGGATGACAAAGAAGTGTCCAGACCAAAGTCAACAAATTGGAGACTTGCAACAATTTGACTGTTTTAATATAGTTCAAAGACAGTTCAAAGCCACTGCACTGGACACCAAGCAAGGGCATCTTTCTGGAGCAAGGAAAATAATTGTGGAAAACAGAAGTACATGGTTGGATATTTCCAGCTAAATGCTGAGTGGAAGCCTGAGACAGAACTTGCTTCAAAATGGTATTTCAGGACAATAGTCTATCAAAATAAATAAATAAAAATAAATAAAAATAAATAGAAATAAAAATAAAAATAAAAAAGGTTCCCCATTATCCTTTAGATGAAACCAGTAAAACCATCAGATGATGGAAGCATCAGAGTCATAGCTGTTTAAGAAATAAATATTTCATTCAAAGATTTTGTATGAAGTATATTTTTCAGGATCTCCCAGGTTTACAGATGCATAATATAGTCAAAATATCCTCTGTGACACATGTACAGTAAAACAATTTGAAACTACTGACTTTGCTATCTTGTCCTCTACAAAAGCAGGTCTCATATAAAACACATGATCTGATCTATTCAGTTTTTCAGGTTGGTTCTACAGAGCCATATCCTTCCTCCCATTCCCTTCCATACACATACTCTTTAAGCCATTTTAAATCCATTTTAATCCATTTTCTATTGGCCAACCGTTTAATAGAAAAGTACTGTTTATTAATTGACTATACCTTATGATATTTCATTTTCCTTTTATTCTACACCCCTATTCTCAACTAAAAGGAAGATTTCACATTTTAAACTAATCTTTAGCATGCAGTTTGATTGTTCAGTGCTACAGCATGATGGAGAGATTATGACCCTCTTAGCTGTGTCAATTGCAGTTATCTAGTGTATTACTATAATCAGAGTTTTAGTCTATGTTTTCAGTGAAAATTAAGTCTCTTTGAGGATGTATGTGTGTGTGGCTTCTGTGAAGGAATGATCACCTTATTAACCAGGAGAACCAGGGAGTCTATCATTTGAACATCATCCGTACCTTCTGAAGTAGCTGTTCATTAAACAATTCTGCAGAAGATGTTGGGCACATGTAAATGCCTGCACAGGGAGACATTTTCCATACCTGAGGGTATGTGAGACAACCACTTTGGGCTGGCAGATGCTGGACTGATGCAGTGGAAGGTCTGTCTGGAACAGAACCAGGGTGCTGGGAAAAAGAAATCTGAGGGTCTGTTTATGCCAATTGCCTGTATTCCATCAATTGCCTCTTATCCTCACCCTTGTTATCTATCCATTAAGTGGAGAAAACTAAGATTAATTTAATTTAATTAAACCTGAATTCCTGCTAGGAGTGCAAATAAATACATTCATTTTTCTACAGATTTTTGCCCCCTGCTTTTCCCCTACAGTCTCCAGTTGTAGCTCCCCAGCCACCTATCTGTGGTGCTCCAAGTCCTTCATCCCTTGCTTCTTAACAAGCAGGTACAGCAGCAGTATTGGCACATAAGCAGAAAGACAAAATCTAAAGACTAACCTGGAATAACAGATCCCCCTGTCCTCATTAATGATAATTCTTAATCTCTTTATTTATCTCACAGAATATAATAAGATGTAAGGAGTCAGAGATACTAATATACCTAAGTTAAGCTCTGAGTCTTGCTACCGGTAACTCTTTTTTTTTTTTTTTTTTTTTTTTTACCAAACTTGGATCTACAAAAAGATCTAGACTTGAAAAAAAAAATATCCAGCAGCTGACAACTAATATACTGTAAAAAGACTGAAATATGTTATTTCAGTTGTAGCACTTTAGGATGAAGTGACAAGACCCCACGTTTCCCTGCATAAAGCAGTTGACGCTGTGCTGACTGCAAGCTGAGAAGCTGGGGTGGTGTTTACTCTGTTAAATGTTGAGGGTGGAACTTGTCTCAGAGCTGCCAGCAACTCCCTTCAGGAGGTTCTGATCACCAGTGAAGCAACACACCTGAGAACTGTGTAATGTCACACAGTAATTTGGGACGATAAATTTGTCACACAGTAATCTGGGACGATAAACAAAATCACCTGTAGACAACACTGTGGCAAGACAAGATTTTCCCCAATCAATGAACCTGAAAGTTTCACAGTTTGAAAGATGACCTCTTAGACTTACTTGCTCTTGTTCTATGTTGGTTTCTTCAGGCTGTTGGGAGAAAATGTTATAATTGAAAGAAATCCGTTTTACTTTTTGTTTGTTACAATAATATGTACTGTCTCAGGACCACTCTGGTCTGTAGTTTCAGAAAGTCTTAGTGAGGGGTAGAGGGCCAGCAAAAGAAGCAATATAACTACTATTTAAAGCATGCGAATACAACATATATATATATGTATATAAAAAAATATATAAATCTTTTGTCTAACTCAGAAAACACTGTTGAAAAGACATGAGTGTCTATCATCTTTGTTTTATTTTATGTCTTTATGAGACAGCATTAATAAAAATAGTTAGGTTATATATTAAATGACCCTGCTAGTCTACAGATATAAATAAGAGTTGATGATTTTCTCAGTAGTTAAATTTTATAAGTAAACTTTTTTTTTTTTTTTTTCCACAGAGCTGTTCTGCAGAAATAAAGCAGCACACACTTTATTTATTTATTTATTTATTTTTCTTAAAAATATATATTTTATGTAACTCTAACTAGATTTTTTTGGGGGGATAGAATATGTCTTAATTATATGTGATAGATTGAGGGAATTAAATTGGAGAAATTTTCAATTCATATTCTTCTGTTAAAAATTATATATGTTTCTGAGTGACATCATTTAAAAAAAAATTCTTCAAGAAGTCCTTATTCACACTAGTATTTTAGATCTTTCTCTGTATATTTTTAAAGATAACTACTGTATGTTTGGAGGAAGATCAGTTTCTTTTTTTTTTTTTTTTTTTTTTTTTTTTCCCTTTTCCCTCTTATTTCTACAGAATGACTTTCTTTTTAAACACTGGGACTTTTGTTATGTTAATCAGTCAGGGAACATTTCCAATTCAATTTTACCTGAGCGCTGGTCAGCTAGAGTTTCCTTTGTTTGATGTCCCTTGAGCCTTCCCTTGTCTTTTAAACTGTAATTTAGTTGGAGCTGCTGTCAATTTACTCCGTCCATTACATTTACAGTGATATTCCAGACATTGTCTTCTATTCAGTCCTAGAGAAGTTCCTCGACCTAAACAAAATGTGCAGGGAAAAACCCTATAAAAATCCAGAGTACAAGCACAGAATGAACTACTGTTTGCCTATGTTCAGTGCATGCATAGAAATTAAATTGTTGCTACCTATCCAGTTTATTGTTATTTTGTTTTTAATCTAACAGATCCTTACACTCAAGAGAGCTACCAAATGGTAATTAATTAGGATTTTCAATGAAGTGGACATGTCTCATACAACTAGGCAGCCAGCTTGCAGTCTGCTCTGCCATGCCTTTGTATTAATGAGATTTTAAACTCTGCTACTTACTTTTTAACTCCACAAAACAGCTCTTACCATTAAGAGTTGTTGTAGTTGTTGTTATTTTTTTTATCACAATTACCAGCTGTCATGGACTTCAACAAATAGAGCAATTTTCTTGCCCTTAGTCCGTATCAGCAAGTTCCTAAGGCTTCATTGTTCCAGGTGGGAAATTGTTGCTTTAAGCAGCTGCTTTCTATGGGACGAGAAGGCAAAAAGGCCCAGAAGGAGGATGTTTGAATTGATTTTAACTGTTGAGGTGCCTTTTCTGAGGGTGACGCCAATGTCTGTGGCAGAAGGGGAAAGTATTGCCTACATGAGCTGCCATGTGTGCTTATGGAAACTGCTACCTAGGACTGGAGAGCTTAAAGTTAAAATACAGAAATATCCTGCACTTTCCTGGATCTCTCAGGAGGAAACAGAAATGAAGTGTCAAGTGACAGAGTAAAACTTCCAGTCCATGTTAGTGGTCTTGGCAGTGATAGCTGGCCATGCTGTGCTACTTTGCCATACTTCTCTTTGCCATGAAAACTCGTGTAGAAGTTTCTGTTCATTATAGTGGAAGCAAGAGCTTGGACCATGATTACAAAGCTTCTCCCAAGCGCTAAATCTCATCTGAGAAACGAAGCATTTGTTTCACACTGCAGTTGCCTTAGTTGCCACAAGGCTGTCATGCATGTCCCATGTACTGTGAAATGTGATAAAGGCCCACCTGACAGACTGCTGACAGACACTTAATGGCATAAGGCTTGCAGACCCTGGTATAACATCAGACACCTTCTGTAATGTGTCTTTTGAGTCATTCTTTTGCATGGGAACAGGATGGAGATATCTCTAGCCCCTTGCTGGTGTCTCACCAGATCTCAGTAAACTGATGAATCTAGAAAGAAAAGGAAAAGCAGGGACTTTGGGAAGCTTAAAAGAAATGGAAACAAGTGGAAGTGCAGCATACACATTCTTCTGAGTCTCTACAGGCATTATGAAGATGCTAAATTTTCTTTTACAAAAAACTCCCCAGCCTGGCTCAGGTCACTTTTGGAAGCGTCCTAGCTTGCACATTTTGGGTTGTAGGGCCTTGGGTGGGGGGCAGGCATTGTTCTGGCAGCTGGATACTTTGCGGTAGATTACCAAGAGTACTAAGGCCTGGGATACATGTAGAGTCAGGAGCCAAATCTCACTCTGCAGGTGGGCTGCTCCGGGACGCTCAGCAACAGCATCATTTACAGGTTTCTGACCTTTGAGTCTCTCCCATATGGGGGACAACTGATGCATCCCCAAAAAGCTACATTCATGAAAACAGGAGTCTCCTGTTTCAACCAAAAGCAGTATGGCCTGATCCTGCAATGCCTTCTCAGCTGCAACTACTCTGCTGGTGAATTTGTTTCTAAGGATGCAGTGACCTTGGCTCCTTTGTGTCCAGAACAGATTGGAAACTGTATTTATCTGCATGCAGTCCAGAACAAAGAGATGTAAGGCAGTTTCAGAAATGGCTCAAAGTTTCAGGATATTCTGTTTGGAATCTGCACTTTTATGAACCTGTTTTGTACTTACATGTACAGCTAGCTTCTCCCCTTGAGGCTAGGGGAATGTCTCCAGGACAGCCAAATAATGAAGCTGTCAATTTATTCATTTGCCTCTAGTGTGAAGCTTAAAAATAGGATGTGATCAATAGCTAATGACAAGATGCATGGAAGAGCAGGAGCTGCCTTCCTTCTGCCAAGAGGCTTGACAAGGTTAGTGTTCTGGCAGTACATGGATACTTGTACGGCCCTAACCTTCGTCAGCATTGCTTGTTGTAATTATCACGGTTCTTCCCTGGCACTTACCTTCAATCACTCCCTCAACACAAACAACTCTCATATTGCTTTTCCATTATAAATTGTATTTGGTGCCCAGATTTTAAAAGGGCTAACTTATAGATTTCTTTTCCTGTCCTGTTTGCTTGATTCTGTTTTCCTTTTAATTATGATAGGCAATGGTCTGTGTGCTAGGTTTAATTACATTCAGCCTCACTGACTGTTACAGTGGTTTTCTCTATATGCTGCATATTTGAGCCCCATGTATGGATCGGCATTTCATTCCAGGTATAATCAATGAACCTTGTTTTAAAGGCTACTATAAAAGGAGAGATCAGTTTCTGCAGACAGTGGTTCACTACATAGGACATAGCAATGTATTTCAGTGCAGAAGCTGAGCAAATTTTTTTCCAGTGGAAAAAAATATTTTAGTACATCCTACTGATTTTGGTGGGATATATTTTCTTCCTTTTCTTCCTTCCTTCTTTTCTTTCTTTCTTTTTTCTACCATTCCTTCTAGCCTTCATCTCAGTATTCCTGTCATTACCAGCAATGACGCAAAGCTGGATTTAAATTCCGTGATGTATCTAGGTGCGTCCCAGAGCCCAGAGACTTTAAGCATATAGATAGAGATACTCTGGATAGTTGATGAATATCCCAGACAGTCTGCTTTCTGACTGTAGCAGACTTTTTGGTGGAAATCATGGTGTTGGCAGATAAGGGATCACTGCATCTATCAAGCAGTGGATTGTACCATAAAGCTGTGCTGTGATGCATTTAGGCCCATAAATTCTCGCATCCCTTAATTTGGATTCAAGTACATCCAGCTAGACTCATTTAGGACATCCCTGAATGTGCTATTATGATATATATATATATATATATATATATATATATATATATATTGTTTTGTTTAATTTTGTTTTGTTTTGATGGTGTTTAGTTTAGTTTAGTTTTGTTTTCCTTCTTTCTCTTTATTTTTTTTTCTTTCTTTCTTTGAATATTTTGGAACCAAAATTATTGATATTCAGAAAATGATAACATAATGGAACATAATGTTATCATAATATCCTGTGTTTCTTACCATTGATCATTTTAGCCACAAAGTGGTGGAATAAAAATAAATAAATAAATAAATAAATAAATAAATAAATAAATAAATAAATAAAGACAGAGTCCTTCCTGCATGATTTTTAGTCACTTGACAAGAGAATAGAAAGCCTGACAGAGTCCAGAAAATGCAGAAGTTCCTGTTTAGCAGACCAACATAAAAAACAGCTGAATCTCCACCTAGTGCACATCTAAATGTATTCTCCATCAGAAAATAGCAATTATTGAATACATCATGTACAATGACATCAGGGAGCAAAATGTTCCTCATCCTGCCCAATGGACCATGCTGCAACACCTGTTTCGTATCATGAAACCATTTATAATTACTACCAAAGAAGTGAGAGCTAAAATGGCATCATTAAATCTAATTCTATGAATCATGCCTTTGATGAAAAAATCCCTAAGGGGAGAAGGAAAGAAATAAAACATATTTAAAGCACATTCACTCATTTTCCAGTGCTTTAAATACTTGAGCCATAGAAACAAACAAGTGTTGATACCATACACAGTCTTAGAGCTGATAGCTACTTCTATGATTCTACACTGACAAGTAGTCATTAAATTTGTGTTTGTGTTGTTTTTGTTTTGTTTTGTTTTGTTTTGCTTTGTCTTTTTCCCTTGAAGATGGTGAGACAGTGGTGCCTTCATATGACCTCATATTGTTCTATTACCTGCCTTGGGCTCTACCCCTTGTAAAAAGAACATCTTTCTTCCTTTCTTTGTTTCATTTTTAATTGTTTTTATGTCAGTAAGTAGTTTGAAGCAGTAAGTCTCTTTTGTGTTCATTTATATTCTTTGTGCTCTAGGGTACTCAAGTGTCCCTTATAGTAATATATTCATCTTTACTTATAATTACATGGGTTTTATGCCTCATGCTTTCGTGCTTCAACCTGGCCAAGGCAAGTGGCATACTCAAGAAATCCATGTTTTGTCATTGCATTTCATCAAATTTTGTCAAGAATGAAAACACCACTGGAAATGCACTATTAGAAAATATTGTCATAAGAGGCTCTGACGCAGCTGTAGGTAGCAATGAAGCAGGGTCAGACATAGTCCTGTAGAGCCATCTGGTACCTCTGCCCTCATTTAAATAGCAAGGTATGGTCTGAGATGGTTTGTGTGAACACAAGGCCTGGTACAACTGCTTTGGATAAACAGAGATTATTTTTGCTTACAGCACATCATCTTCCTATCTGTAGTTCAGAAAGAACTAACTACACACTAACTGCAAATTATAATTCAAAGTACCTATCTTGGCTATACAAAACTTTCCATGGAAATTCCCTTTTGTTCCTAGGGTGGGCTATTCCTGCAGCCATGATCCCAAAACATACTTACTGTCTGTAAATTTTTAGTGGGCAGAAGGATGTTCCTTAAAACTGGCCACATTTTCATGAACTAAGGCTGGTCTATGGTACTTCTCTCAAACAGTAACAAGCATCCATCAGACATCATAATTTCCAGCACTGACTAGCAAACTCACTTCTTTTCATTGGATTTGGATCCTACTACTTCTGTGAAGTGTACTGGTTAGGATTTTTCTGTTCTTGTACATTAAATAAGGGCTGTAGTACTATAACTGAAAAAAACGTGGTATAACATGACAGATACCATTTTGGCTAAATAACAGATTGGAAGAAGGAGATGATGCACAGCTGTAAAATAAGTGAAGTTGACATGACTGGAACAGGGATGTCAGCAGAAAGGTCTGAAATGGGTGATGGCATCACAGTTACAGGCCAAGCCCACCATTCTAGCACACACCAGGAAAGCCAGGAAAGCCCAATTATTAAAGATCAGTCATGTAAGAGATCTCTAGAGTGTTTCCTATTACTAAACATTTGAATTTAAAATGATGTAGAAAACAGAAAACAAATAGGTGAGTCCAAGATGAAGATGTTCCACATGGCAGAAAGGCTAGTGTTACTATGGAAAGAGATGAAGTTTGAAAATATAGTTTTCATGATTTTGGACAATAGTTTTGGAGTTAATTTGTGTATTCTGTGCAGTATTTACTGTTTACAGTGTTTTATGAGTTTCTGATTTATCTTTGTGTGGTTTATAGTGGTAGAAACCTCATTCATATATTGTGCTGGCTGTAGCCTACATGCTAAGAATGGTTGCTGATAATCCAAATTTACTTTCTAGCTTCTTCACTGAATTCTAAAGGACTAATCAAAACTCTTTCCAATTCATCTATTTAACTGAGAAACAATTATTGCCACCAATAGCAAAGGTCATGTATGTAACTGCTAGCTATTGTCTTGGTAAGGCAGGTGGTCACCAGTTTTCTTTTCCTTAAGGCCAGTCCTGCTCTAGTAAATGATAGGAGAAAAAGTGGCGAGTCTTTCTGCTAAGGAAATCAGAGTAATAAAAAGTTTTCTTTCAAAAGCTCTGCATCTGGCTCTTCTATTCTAGCTTGTGGCAGTGAATAGTCCCGTTACCATCACAGCAGAACAAGGTCAGATTCAGACAGCCACATGCTGGTGTACCTCAGCCAGTTCTGGTGTTAAAACAGTGTAGACTTTCTAATAGCTTTGCCTGCACCAGTATATCTATGCTGCCTCTGGACTAGGGTGTGATACTGTCTTCTTAGCACAGAGGAGTCAACATTAGCATTTTAGTTTGGCTCAGGAGCATGTGTTTGAAACCAGCACCTATTTGCCTCCATGTTCTGCACTGTGGTTCCCAATGCAAAGCAGTCTCCTAGCATATGAACTTGATTCCTTTTGGAAGAGATCAAATTGGAAGATGAATTCTGGAAGGTCACCTAATGTTCTCAACCATTAATGGGCATTTAGCCTCTGGAAACAGAACAGAGCCAGGCTGAAATAAAACCACCTCAAGCATGCAAACTTCAGGTCCTCTGCACCAGCACTTTCCCCTTACAAATGTTCATCTACTGGGTGATGAATATTTGCTTGCTAAATAATCATAGCATATATCGTCAACAGGGCAAGGGGTAATGTGGATTATTTCTGCAAAGGTGTCAGTCAGAGTTTATTTAGCAAAGTACTACCTGGGCTAAATCACCACTGTTGCAGTTCAGTTGTCTGTTTATTTATTTATTCATTCTTATTTTTATTTATACCTGTATTTAGTATAGTATATTAGGTGAGCATTTTATGTATATATGCATATATATATGTGTGTGTATATGTATACAGATGTACACAAACACACTGTTTGGATGTTTTGTAACATAAGGTAATGTACTAGATGTTTAATCAGAGCATCCCTTTGTCATAATGAAAAACTAATTGTGTTGTTGTGTTCTGGAGGTCAAAGTTGTTATAATAAAACATCCATCCTGGAGCTTTTTAGAGGAACCTGTTTAAAAAGGTTAAAGTGGGTAATTATCACAACCCTAATTTACAACTACTTGGCAATAAGAGTTGCTTTTCAATGAACCATTTATTCATGATCTGCTGCTTCACACTGCAGGATTCTTCTTGACTAGGTTAGAAAATGTAATTAATAAATGATAGGATTATTTATGGTTCACGGTGCCAGATTGGGAAATACAATGATATACAGAATGAGCTAAAAATTATTCTTACAAGCAGCATCTTGGTTTTTAATTCATGGATTGGATTGTCACATTACTTGATATGGTGTGGTGAACTCCTGATGGTATTCATAGGACATCATTTTATTTGTCAGCCTAGCTCCTCTGTGTGCCAGTAAAAATGGACATGCTCCTTTGAGAACAGAGTTAATGAACACTGATGTGTTAATCTCTCTCTACTTGAGATAGGGTGACGTTTGTGTTTGTACTTAGTTTGACTGTATTAGTGATTATCTCAAGCCCCCGTTGGAAACTGGAAGATGGTTATACCTGATAAACATGAAATAATCCTCTTCAAGAATTTATACTAGTAATACTAGTTAAGGAACAGACAGGGTATCTCAATTTCAAAATACAAAAATATTCTAAAATAGAATCATGTTTGCTCTAATACATTTATTCATGGGCAAAATGCCTGGTGATGTGTGACTGGAGTTGGAATTTTGCTATGACCCTGAAAGCCTGTAGCATCCAGATCTAAGAAGAAAAACATCCTGAATGATAACATTCTATATTATTATTTGTATTAATTATTGCTTGGGAAAGAAGTTCTTTTTTTTTTTTTTTTTTTTTTTTTTTCAATGAGAAAAATATTATATTCACTGATTTCTGCACAGTTGTATAGAACACCAGCAAAAAATCTAAATTTGAGGCACATTGGCTTTCTACCATGCTTTGTACTGATAACATACTGGAGCTAATCAATGAAAATCCAGGCCTTAGCACTAAATATAAATGTACTGTGGGCAAGTTCATTTTCCAGTTTATTCTTAGCTCAGCTCTTTTTTAAAATGCTTTTCTGTAGTAATTAGGATTTCCAACAATTATTCTAAAAGATATCTGTGTATGTAATTGAGACTTTCAGAAGTGACCTAGTAAGGGAATTAAAAAATGCCTTTAAGTTTAGATAATGATTTGAATCTCATGGGTTTAAAATTTCAAATGGTGAAGAACACTGAACTAAAGATTAATGGGTGAAACCTAGTGATTTGCAGGATCACAGAATCTGAGAATAGCTGAAGTTGGAAGGAACCTTTAGAGGTCCAATATCCTGCTCAAGTAAGATCAGTTACAGCAGGTTGCCCTGACAGCTTTTGAATATCTCCCAGGATGGATATTCCTCAGCCTCCCTGGGCAACCTGTGCCAGTACAAATTTAATACAGATACAATTGTTGTAACAATATTTTGTTTAAAGTATGGTTAAGTTTATGATTTTCAGTGTGTGCATTTGCATACACATGCATATACAAAATAATACTGGCATTTGATTTTCTTAGACTATTCTTCACTTTATCGCAGCATTACTGGATTATAGTTCTAAACACTAATTTAGGCTCAGGGTCTGGTTATCTGTTGCAAGCAATGATGTCTGCATCTAGTTCCAAGTTTCCTCTGATTTTGTTCTGGATTAAATGTACAATATTAAATGGGTACTTGAATTTAAGCACAAATATACATTAGAGAATATCAAAAAGATTTCAAAATGAAAGTAAAATAATTAAATTTGATAAAATGGGGAAAAAAATATAATTTTTTCTCTTTAAACTCTGAAAATTTTGTAAGCTGGAAACACAGGATGCTTTGTTCAGTTTCATCAAGGGTTTTTCTGTATCTACTGTGATTTTATGTACCAGACATACAAATGAAAAGGCTCTAACTTTTGCAAATACCGTTTTTGGAGTCTGCAGGCTATTTGAACTTTGTCATGGAATGTTCGTCTATGTTCCAAGAAGCCTTTTTTGTAATCTGGGAGAATATCCACTTCTGCTTCTATAATATGGTATGTAACGTGCAGAATCAGATGTTTTGTAGTCTTCAGTGTCTGCAAGGAGTCTGTCTGACTCCTGATGGTTCAGGAGGGAAAACTCATAGAATGTTTCCCAGTTCACATGACTTTATGATCCTTTTTTCTGCATGTGTACAAACTAAATCTTTGAGATGTGTAAATTCACTTAATTCAATGCCCCAGTCACTACAAGTAATACAAAAGCCAGTATGTTATTTTTTCCTAGACCTATAGCAGCACTGCTGGTCTGCAACTCCTATATCAAGTCTTCTCCAAAGAGAAGAATATACACATTAAAAATTATTGGTGTGGAAAACAAAGAACTTCCCCCTCTGAAAAGTTTAAAGGGCAATATCTGTCCAGCCTGTAATGAGACATTTTAGATCACAGAATCACAGAATTTCTAGGTTGGAAGAGACCTCAAGATCATCGAGTCCAACCTCTGACCTAACACTAACCAGTCCTCCACTAAACCATATCAATAAGCTCTACATCTTTAGGTTAGATGTTAGGAAGAACTTCTTTACCGAAAGGGTTGTTAGACACTGGAACAGGCTGCCCAGGGAAGTGGTGGAGTCACCATCCCTGGAAGTCTTTAAAAGACGTTTAGATGTAGAGCTTAGGGATATGGTTTAGTGGGGACTGTTAGCGTTAGGTCAGAGCTTGGACTCGATGATCTTGAGGTCTCTTCCAACCTAGAAATTCCGTGATTCTGTGAAATTCTGTCTTTTAAAGACCTCCAGGGATGGTGACTCCACCACTTCCCTGGGCAGCCCGTTCCAATATCTAACAACCCTTTTGGTAATGAAGTTCTTCCTAACATCCAACCTAAAAATCCCCTGGTGCAACTTTAGCCCATTCCCCCTCCTCCTGTCACCAGACACATGGGAGAACAGACCAACCCCCACCTCGCTACAGCCTCCTTTAAGGTACTTGTAGAGAGCGATAAGGTCGCCCCTGAGCCTCCTTTTCTCCAGGCTGAACAAGCCCAACTCCCTCAGCCGCTCCTTGTAGGACTTGTTCTCCAGACCCCTCACCAGCTTCGTCGCCCTTCTCTGGATTCGCTCAAGCACCTCAATGTCCTTCTTGTAGCAAGGGGCCCAAAACTGAACACAGTACTCGAGGTGCGGCGTCACCAGAGCTGAGTACAGGGGGACAATCACTTCCCTAGCCCTGCTGGCCACACTTCTTCTTATACAAGCCAGGATGCCGTTGGCCTTCTTGGCCACCTGAGCACACTGCTGGCTCATATTCAGCCAACTATCAACCATCATTCCCAGGTCCTTCTCCGCCAGGCAGCTTTCCAACCACTCCTCTCCCAGTCTGTAACTCTGCCTGGGGTTATTGCCCCCCAGGTGCAGGACCCGGCACTTGGCCTTGTTGAACTTCATCACTGCCTTTAATCATTTTGCTGTCAGTACCTCCTACAGTTCCTTTTCTTGCAAAGTAGAATTACTTTCAGCAGGCACCATGAAGCTAAAACATTCTGATATGCTGCTATTTGAGTTTCTTTTCTGCTTTCATGATGCTGAGAGCATTCATAGTTATGAACAAAATGTCATTTTTTGTTCTTGACTTTTATTTTTCCTTTTGGTTTTTCTTTTACATGAACCCTGTTTATGGGAAATAGTAGAGAACTAAAGTCTTTTGAATTAGGTCTCCTGGACACATATATGGTTCTTGTTTTCCTTGATGGAACTAGAAAGACTCTAAGGCTCTTAACCTGTCTTTCAAGGCTGTAAGCAGGAATGATACCTAGGACTAAATATATATATATATATATTTCTTTTCCTTAAAACAATTTGTAAAAATATAAGCCCTTGTATTCCAAATACTAAAGATACCATATTAGGGAAAGTGTCTTCTATAATGTTTCAAACAAAATAAAGTGTTTGTCTTTCTTAAGTTATATTACCTCCCATATTTCAGGAAGAAGAAAGTGAAGATTCTATAGAAAATGTAAAGATGTTTGTTATTTTTTTTGCATAGGAGTTGTCAAATAAATATTGCTGAACTTTATTTGACTGACATTCAGCCAATATCTGGCCTGTGAAGAACAGTGGTGTTTTTCCTATTTGGTTAAAGGTATGATTCAATTCATTCTTTTTTTTTTTTTTTTTTTTTTTTGTATATTGTATTATTTTTTCTATTCCTTGGTGACCGACAGTAGGTCAAAAACCCTAGACTTTCAATAATTTCTGCCTCAATATTGTGCTCTCTTCTTATGTGTCCTCTTCCTCTGAGGTTTTAAATTATTTTGCTTCATTCACCCATGAAGCAGAATCGCAGAATCCCCTTATGTGCAGTTACAGGAGGTGCCTTGCTATTATTTTATTTTTGTTAATTTTTTTTTTTTTTTTCCCAAGCATTTCTACTTAAGCACCTGAGGATTTTTTTTTTTTTTTTGGGGGGGGGGGGGACGATGACGACACCTAATTTCTGTCTTTTTTAATTTCTTTTTTTTTTTTTTTTGGCTTCAAAAAGCTTTTTTAGTTTATTTCTGATTTGGTATGCCTCAGCTTAGCTAACACTTTGTGGTTGGTCCTCTGTGTGGATGCATGAGAAAGAGGAAGTCTCATGTTATTTTTAGTGGTGGATGAACAGTCTTCTATTTTTATTCAGACAGTTTTGGTGCTTCATTTCAGGAGCGCGTCCTCTCATAAATACATGAATTCCTCTTTCGTCATCACTGTACACATACACACCTGCATAAGTGTCAATTTAGGTAAGCCATGTGGCCTAAAATTTCAAAAGATTTTAGATTATTTAAACCAGCCTATTCTTTGGAAATTGCAGGGCATTCGTCCTTCAGTAGACCAGTGCAGTGACCAAAACCACAAGTCACCTATGCCTTGCCCTAGCCTAGGCTCTATAAGATACTGTGACTGTTGGGGTCAGATTGTCATTTCCATAATTACATACATGTTTTTATAATAAAGGATATTAGAAGGCAAATCAGATGAAGAATTGCAAGCACATCTGCCTCCTGTACAGGACAGGCACTTTAAACCATTCCCTACCATGCATACCCAGAAAAACACCTGCTAAATTACCCTGGTGGTTGCAATATGTGCTTTGGTGATATGCAACTTCACATCATCTGCATGAACCATAGACAGGAGTAGCACTGCTTATAAGTGTAGTGGGTTTAAGTGGCAAGGTTTTGGTAGAGGGGGGCTGCAGGCATGGCTTCTGTAAGAAGAATCCAGAAGTTGCTCCATATTAGTTAGATAAGGGCCCCAGAGCTGGCCAGAGCCGAGCCAATAAGTGATGTTGTTTGCACCTCTGTGAGAGCAGATTTAAGAAAGGAAAAAAAAAAGTCTGCTGCACAAGAGCAGCTGGGAGAGAGGAGTGAGAACCAGCCCTGCAGACACCAAGGTCAGTGAAGCATGAGGGAAGGAGGTGCCCCACGCACGCAGCAGCAGTTTTCCTGCGGCCTATGGAGAGGCCCCTGGTGGAGCAGGCTGTCCCCCTGCAGCCCATGGGTCCCCCATGGAGCAGATCTCAACACTGCAGCCCCTCCATGGGTGGAGGAGGCCCCTATGGATGTGGCCTGGAGGAGGCTGCAGCCCACGGAGAGCCCCCGCAGGAGCAGGCCCAGGGCCAGAGCTGCAGCCCGTGGAGAGGAGCCCACACAGGAGCAGGGGGTCTGGGGGGAGCTGCCGCCCACTTGTGGGGGACCCGTGCTGGAGCAGTTTGCTCCTGGGGGATGGATGGATGGACCCCGTGGTACGGAGCCATGTGGGAGCAGTTCTTGAAGAGCTGCTGCCTGTGGGCTCAGTTTGGGAAGGACGGCATCTCGTGGGAGGGACCCCATGTGGTGCAGAGAGTGACTGTGAAGGAGTGGATGAGACAAAGCATTAGGGACTGACTGACCGCAGCCCCCATTCCCTGTTCCCCTGCCGCTCAGGGGGAAGAAGTGAAAGAGGGTGGATGGGGGGGAAGGTGTTTTTGGTGAGTGGTTTCCCACTTCTCTAGCTTGCTAGTAATAGGCAATAATTTTTTCTAATCTTCCTATGCTGTGTCTGTTTTGCCCATTATAGTAACTGTTGAGCGATCTCCCAGTTTTTGTCACAACCCTTGAGCCCTTTGCATCATATTTCTCCTGCTTTCCCTTTGAGGAGGGGGAGTGTGAGAGCAGTTGTGGTGGAGCTCAGCTGCCCACCCGAGTAAAACCACCACAATATGCTGTTGCAAACTTGAGCCATTCATGATTTTCAGTCTTCCTGGATGATTAAGCCTTTATTTCTCCTGTCCTCAGTAACCCAGCTCTTCTCTGCTTTCCTTTCCTTGACATTATGCAGTTCAGCTTCTTTTGATCTTGCATAGTCATTTCTCAAGCTATTGTATCAGCTGCAAGACTTTTATTCTTCATAGAAGTATGTTGTGGCGCATCACATGCAGAGGGCTCTATCTCTAGAGATACTCTGTAAACCCATTTTGCTATGCATATGCACAATCCCTGTCTGTAAGTAACGTGTCATCTCTTAGCTGCATGGCATGGAAGATAATAGGACTCTGCTTCACAACCTGCGTGAGTGACAGAAGTTCAGCACAATGAATTGGCTGTGTCTCTTGTGAGCAATCTGACCGTCCCAAATAGACTTGCAGTAACATGACATCATATATTGTCTCCATCTCTCCCTCTCTTTCTCACCTAATCATCCGTAGAATGAGGACACACAATGATGTGCTTGTGTATCATTTGGGATCAGCAACCAAGTCACCTGTGAATTATACAGGTCAACAGAAATGGAGGTTAAGCTTTGGTCCACTTGCATTCTTCCCGTGTCGTCAGAGATTAGAGACAAAACAAACATAGAGATACACCACAGGCATTTATTAAATGATATTAGAATTGCTTTATTATGGTGAGAATGAAGAAAGGAGGGATTATATCTCAACGCAAAGCTTATTTATTCTGATCCCAAGTCATCAGGGGGGCTATTTTAATTGTCATAAAATAACTTTTCTCGGTAAATATGTGCCACAGTATAAAAGCGTCTTGATAGTTTGCAGGCATAGGGAATGTTGAGTATCAGTGAAAAAATGAGGATTACTCCTCAGTAATGGTCTTAGCACTCTTGAATTAACTTCTGGATTACACAGATATGGACACTGATTCTTTTCTGCCTTTCCCTCAAATTTATCCCTTCATCCGTTATTTTTCTCTGAATTTTCTTGTACTCTTCTGAGTGGGCCATTAATTTGTAATCTGTTCCTGAATGGCAGTTAGTAGAACTGCTTCTAGAACTTTATTCACAAGTTACAATTAGCCAATTCTAATTCCCACTAGCCAATTCTCTATGTGCTGCCCCTAGTCTATTTTCTGAAATATTTTCTTTCTTTCTAGAAGACTTCTTTGATTCACTGGTTAAGTTTCCAGCAAGGCATCAAATACTTTATCAGGGAGTGGGGGGTGGGTGGGTGGGTGGGAGCAGAGCAAACATAGGGTTGTGGATTAGCTGAAAGCTGATTTCTTTCAGTATATAAAAATAAGTCAGAAAGTGTAGTTCTGGGAAGAAAAGAAATTTGGAGAATTAATATGTCAGAATGACCTGAGAAATGGCTTATGGGCTTGGAAATACATCTTTTTTTTTTTTTCTTTTTTTTTTTTTTTCCTCCTACCTGTGTCAGTTAGGTTAATAAATGATATTACCTCTCCCTACAAACTCTGTCATTTGAAGTGCTTATAGATGAATGAAAGGAAAGTTAGAAACAAGTAAGAAGCACCAAATATGTTATGAAGTAAGGAAGGCATTGTGACTTTAGATGAAACCTCCTGAGATAGGTAATTAGTTTGAATACTATCAAGATATAATACAACTTTGAAAAAAGTGATTGTGGAAATACAGGGAATGTAGGCAGAAAAAAAAAAAAAAAGTGATCATCCAGACAGAACCACCAAGGCTGGAGAAGAGTAAAAATGACAAAATTTTACTGGATATTTGAAATATAGGAGGAAAATATTTGGAGTTAACAAATACAGCAAAATATCAATAACAGAAGATATTACATTACATAGCTTCTCCATCAATAACCTAAAGAAAGCAGAGACCACCATGAATCTACTTCTCATGCTCTCAAATCTGACTTTATTAAGGCAAAGCAGAATTTGGTTAAGGCAGTATGATAGGATTTTTCTACTCAAAGTTCTGAAACATGCTGAACAAATTATCCATCATATACTGTAAATATATGCTAGTATACACTTTCACTTCATTTATCTACTTTTCACTTTACTACATATGATTTCACCGTTTATGGTATTTAATTGTTTTCAATATGCTTGAGCATTTTCCATATGGTTTTCAGGTGTCAAGAGAATAGACTATGAATGAGGAGCTGGTGTACCCTTAGCCTTTTAAGTTGTATCTACCATCATAGATCTTCAAATATTCTGGAATCCTCTGTTACCATTAAAAGAAAGAAATAAAACAGTGAAACTTTCAATTAAATTCTTACACAGACAATACATGTTTCTATCGCAGGAACCATTTTCTGAAAGACTCAGAGAAGTCTGTTGAAGCCAACACAAAGGGGGCTGCAAACTTATCTTTTATTTGGCTCAGAAATCTTTCAGATTTAAATTCCTACACAATCATGAAAACGAAGCACTCTTACTAGTTTAGGGTTTATTTTATTAATACCGTTAGCTCTCTTCCTTGTACACACAACCTTTGAAAACAATTTTTAAATTCTCTTAGTACAAGCATATTGAGAGATTGGTCATAAATACTATTACTGATTGTTATTGCTCTGAACAATCTGTTCATTGCATTACTCGTATTAGAAATGGAAAGACCAATTAGACCTGTTAACCCACCTTTTTGTCAGTAAGTTGATTGGGAATTACTGAAGCATAACAATTCTAAGTGGCTTTTCATGTGAATGCCAAGCTAAAATGGATATTCAGAGATGCATTAAGCATTTGTACCTGGCACCACATTCCTCATTTAAAGATCTGTATGTTAATTTGCAGAAGTGCAACATAAACATTGTTCAGGCTTCTGTCTACCCTCTTGCCAATATTTGTATGTATGTAAGTGTTGAAAATTACAGGCCAAATGCTGTGACTGAGGATGAGGAGTACAGTTGACATGGATTACTAGGACATAATACCTAAAGAGTGATATAACAGGAGGATATTGTTAGAAGGGCTCAAAATTTAACTACCATAGACACAAGTAAAAAAGTGTTAGTTAATACTAATACTTGAATACATTTAACAGAGAAAATTTTAAAAATGGTCAAGACAGCATTTCTTATGATGAAGCTTTATGTCAGAAAAGTAGGTAGGACTTCTGAAAATGGCAGTCAGCGAAAGATACCGTATGAATTGCTAATGATCATGACCAAGCAGGATATGTTGAAAAGAATACATTTCTTTTACTTTGTGATGTAATTTAGTCAACAGGTAGTTAAGACAGTTATAATTTTTTCAGTAAAGAGATATTGGAATTTGCTCTTCGCTGAGAAAAAAATAATTCCTTTGAGTTATCTGGGAATAGAGCACAGGCTCCTTGGAAATAATGCAATTGCAGAGCCCTGCCACCTCCTCAGCTTGAGCTTCCTCAACATGAGTCTGGGAGACAACTTGCCAGGTCTGTCCCACAGCTTGTGGGATCGATTTGCTTTTACTAAAAATCACTAAAATTTGTGCATCTATTCTGAATCAAAATAACACATTTGAAAAAAAAAATGCCAGTCAATATTGTATTCTTGTGCAACTCTGCTTTATTATTATTATTATTGTTGTTGTTTTTTTAATGAAATGATAAAGAAACTTAAGTCTACTTGCACAGATTTTCTCAGCAACCCAATAATCATATTTCTGTATGCCATCAAGTAATATGGTGGTGGTACTGAGATTTCAGGTATGTTTGGTAGTAGCATTAACACAGTTGAAAAAAACATTTACTTGATGCTTGCAGAAAGTTCACAGACAATTTCCCATTGTCATAAAGTGTGTTCCCTTTATCATTAATTTATTCAGAGATGATTTGCCAAAAGGTAGAGCCTACCTTCCACCTGAGAAGAGCCAGACCTCTTGTTGCAATAGAGATGAGTAAAAAGAACATTGTATATTAAGCTAAGTGGTTGATCCAGGAGTTACAGAAATAAATAAGCATCCTTCTGTTTTACTGCTGAGGTACCTTGCTGTTTCCTGTGTACACATAAAGAACATCTCAAAAGAAAACAACCTTTCTAACCATTTATCTATCATTAAAGATTCTTTGCAGATTTCAGGAAGGAATATTGTTTAGGAAAACACATGTTTCTCCTGGCAACCTTCCTGGACAGACAAAAGCCCTAGGGAACATGTAGGCTTCCAGGCTTTCCTCAGCATTGAAAACATCACTCTCCATGATGGCAAAAGAGAAAGTGAGATCTTGACTGTGGGAGCCTTGAAGGGCATGCCATGCCAAGAGCTCCAGAGACCATTAGACTGGGTTAAGTTAGTCTCTTTAGAAGATTTTGGCCACTTCAGAAAGTGAGGAGAAGGGCAGCCTGAAGTATATCGCACACCTAGAACATTAAAGGTTAAAATGAAGACATTGCCTATAAATATTAATTGGAAACTACCTCAGTGAAGGGTAAGTGAAAAGGTATAGCTAACTGGTGATACTCACACTAAAGATGAAAAGACGTTCACTAATTTCAAAGACAAACACATCTCTTGCATTTCTTGACTGTAGTTTCACTCACACAAGTGAGTCGGCATGCCCACAGCCCAGTGTTTGTGCCCATAAGAAGTCTTTGAACATCTGTACTCCTCTGCATTGGCCTTCCCCATGCATCTATTTCTCCTTGCATTTTTTTAGAGTGAAAAAAGGGGAGACTAGCAACTGTTTTGGAGATGACCGTCATTCTAGAGCTGGCTTTGATGAGGAAAAAGATGGACAGACTGGGGCAGCTGCTTGCTGCTTGGTTTCAGCAACCAGGTCTGCTTTCTGAGTTAAATTTACCTGCAGCCCTCAGTCAGGGACCTCTAGCTCCCTGTACAGTTATGAGCAAGCATTCTGCATTGCAGTCTGCTAGTATTTTCTTTCTTTTTGTTTTGTTTTGTTTTGTTTGTTTGTTTTCTTGATGGGAAAATGTTCAAAAATAAATTTCCTTTAAATTTTAGCTTCTTTCAGTTATCGAATCAAAATAATTAATATATATATATATGTTTTATGTGCAAAATCTTTGACAAATTCACAAAATTTTTTGACAAAATCTTTGACAAATTCACATATATGTGAAGATTGCCCAAAGACATACTTTTATATATATACATACGTTTACATGTATGTATATAACACAGAGCTAGCATGACATCTTAGATTTGCTGCATAGAAACAAAATACCATTTTCTTAGGTAGCAAAATCAGTTTGGATGATTTTCAGTGGCTCTTACAGAAATGCATGATTTAGCAAAGTTTCTGAGATACACTTGATTCAAATTTGTGAGACAGATATTTGTAAGATACCCCTGAGATCCATGAGCAGAGAAGATCTCAAATGATGTATAATAGTTTTCCTGGTGAAATTTTAAATTAGTTGCTTTGTAGTAATATAAGGAAAGAAAACAATAGCATTAATATTAGGAGTAGTAGACTTGAGCTTGAACACGTTATACCATGTCTGTTCATAAGCCACATAGACCAGAATTTACAACATGAGACCATCTGAAAACTTCAGGAGGAGATAAAAATCCCCAAATTCAACAAGTAAGGGTAGATAAAATATGCTGTAAGTTAAAATTTTTAAGTCACCTAGAACTGGATTCTAGTCTTAAACTAAGTGCATGAAATATTTATTTGGATTCAGGCCAATATTTGTATGTCTTTATTATAAGTACAACATCTCTATGGTGAGTTTGAAGTCAAATGGCTCTATAAAAAATGGCAGTGGCATTAATTAAACATATACTTTTCTAACTCCTTGGGATTCTATGTCTATTAATCATATATATTGATCATATGTCAGAGAGGTTCCTATTTTGATGGGATTCATCAGAGCCATCTTCTTCCCCATTTTTTCCTTGGCTATATAGTCAAATATTTAGAAGGTGTTAGCAGAACTGGAGGAGAGTACAAGAAGTCACTGAATAGGATGGTAATTTATTACCCTTATCAGGCTTAGGTTTTTTTGTCTCATCAGGTAAAAGCATGCCGAATTTAAGTCATTTTTAGCACGTTCAAAATGTAGATGTTGAACTGATTACTTGCAGTGACTCACCTGACTGGCATGACTTCTGCTTGCATGCAAGTGCAAGTATGGGTGTGGAAGTGAACATGCAGTTGAAATAGAGGTAGAACTGAAATACTGATTCTTACTGGGCACAAGATTGTTTTGCCTAGTCACATAATTTACAAGACTAATGACAGTGTTACTTCATTTAAAAAAATAATAATATTAGTGATGTTTCCCCACCTGGATTTTTTTTAATGAATATTTGTGAATTTTGTTTATCTAAGTGTACTTAAAATGAGAGAAATGTAATGAATTGTCTACCATTTTTAAACATGTTCTTTTAAAATGGTTAGTTAAAAAAAATCACAATTATTTCACCTCTTGGATATTCTGGGTTTCTTCATTTACCATTTATCTGTGATTCTTAGACCTCTCCATCTGCAAGTATATTATTTGGACTCAGATTTTGTATGCTGTAGGTTAGCATAAAAGCACTATGGTATGTTCAGCCATCTTGGCATTGTCATTTGAGGCTTTTTTTAATTAAAAGTCTGCCTTGGAGTATGTCAAGTGCTCCTGTATTTTTGCCATTCTTCTTATCTCTATGGCAACAAAAATATTTCAACATTTACATGGGCATCATATTCTTTGCTAATGTACTATCTGAACCGTTTGTATGCTGAGAAGGGGAACAGCAGAGATTGGCTTCTGCTGGCTGGGATGCAGGAGTTGTCAAGACAACCAAGAGGCCTAAGGATGTCCTTACTAGTAACATTAAATTGAAGCTTTAAATTAATTCACCCTCATGTGTTTTTGTAGCTTATGCTGTTAATTGAAATAATAGGAATGACCTTCCCTGTACATTCAGAGCACCTGTCCTATTAAAATTGCATGTGCTATTTACTTAAGTACACTCATCTATCAGACAAATCTAGCGTGAAATAGGGGAAAATGGAAGACACTTATATTGTACTGCTATGTATTGACTTGTAGTAATAGGAGAAGCAGCTTTTCTTGTGTCAAGCTTGAGATAGTTGTGATGAACATTTTATTCTGAAACTTCATTTATTTCTGCTTCCCTCTCAAGAGCCTTAAGTCTGCATAACTCCAGACACTACAATTTATTCCACACTGTAGAATCTAATTGAAAGGAATAGTTAAAATTGTTTTTGTGACTGTAATATATTTGAAGAAGCTGAGTATCATGTTTTTGTGTATGCAAGAGACTATCTTTCTCATCAGAAAAATAACCAGTAGGAACTGTTACTTTTTGTTCAAGTCATGGTCTTGCACAGACTTCATTTGTGAAGTTACTTTTAATCATTTTAAAAGATAATTTTGTACAGAAACTGGTTGAACTTTTTGTGCCTGATCATTTAGATTTGCACAGTCGAGTGCATAATCACATAGAAGGGAAAAGATTCTATGTTTATATGTACTTTTGTTTTCCTCCTCTAAAGAAAACAATCTGCAAAAAGCTGTTTTGCTTAAATTCACAAGAGTTTCATTTTGATGCTTATGTATGTCAGATAATCATTTTTAAACTGTGTATGGGCAACAATGTACACATTTTTAAAGGACTGAAATGATTTCATCCTTCTCTGCAACAAGTTTAAAATATAAGTTTCCACCATGTATCTCATGGAACACTTTTCAAATCATAAAGAAAAAAATGAACTTCTAGTTCCAGTTGGCCTTATGCATTTACATAGATCATGAAACAGAAGAACGTTTGGGAATATATGATTTTCCCATCACTATATGCACTGATGCACGGCACTGTGTAGTTATGCTGATGTATACCAGCTGAGACTCTGATCAGTAAAGGAATAAGCCATTGAAGCATGTTTTTTGGGCAAGAAACTATTCACCTTTATAGATTAGGAAAGAGAGAGGATGGATTTATGCGTTACCTCAAGATTACAAAGAATGTTGATATTAAAATGGGGATTTGATCTCCCTGTATTTGAGAACACTGGTGAAGTTCCTTGGGAACTCCTTGCTGTAAGGACTAGTACATGTCTCTAAGGAACAAAGTATCTCCTATTACAATCATATTTCACTGCATGAAGAAACTCTAATGAAATCCACTAACAGAGTGGTACGACAATTGGTTAAAACAAACATACTATGTAAAAATGAATACCACAGCGTGGATTGGCAATGCCATATACTTGTTTCTGCCTTTGTGAAGTAACTGATTACTGAGAAAGGACAGGAGGCAGACAGGTACCCTCCTTTCTTCCCTTAGCTGCTATTAATCTCACCAAGACTGGTACCATCTCTATGATGTGGCAGGAATGGTGCAGTCTCCACATCAACACTGTGGCTGCAACCAGTTTACTGCATGCATGTTAATGCTCACTCCCACTGGTATTTGAAACACCTGTGAGTGCTCAGCACATCTGAAAATCAGGCCATTTAATTCCAGGTACTTTAACTACAGGTTAAGGGTCTTAAATTTAGGTGTGCTGGTTTGAATGTTTTGGATCAAACCTCTCCATCAACCCACAATCAGCAGTGCTATATAGAGATGATATTGCAGAATGAGATACAATCAGGTCAGAATTATTTGTAAAAATAAGCCTGTAATATAATACATCAGCATTGAGCCCACTTTAAACTACAGTTCTTAGAGCATAGCTGCATATAATATGTTTTACTAAACTTACACTGGCAAATCCCTGGCTAACCCCTCAGTGGGTCTGCATCTGAAAAAAAGAAGAAAAAAAAAGTAAAAAAAAATTGCTCTTCTTGCTACTCATTTGTCCCATTCACTGTTCTGTCTATGTATAGAAATTTTATTGGTAACACTGAAGTCATCTTGGATTGCCAAGATGTACAATGGAAGGTGCAGGGCCCTGGACCAGAAAATCTTGCCACTGTTTTCCCTGTTTTCAACACCCCTGGATATTTTTATGATATTCGGGGTCTCCTGTGACAGTCTGTCGGTGTTTTTGCAAAGAGATGGAAGGCTGCTCCCTTGTAGCTGCATCATGTACTTAGGCTAAGCAAGAGTGATGCTGATATTGGTTAATGGAGGGTAGTTTGGGCAAATCAATATTACCCACATACCTTCTGGACAACCTGGAAAAGGAGCAGGGCTTCAGAGGGTCAGCATGAGCTTCAGGGGTCAGCATGAATTTCTTGAACCTCCTCTTACTGTGAGGCCGCTCTTGATCTTTTTTTTTTTTTTTTTTTTTTAATGTAGAGGAATTTTAAATTATCGTAAAAGCGGGCTTAAAAATTATGGAAATGAGGGGATATGCTACAGTGGCATTGAAACCAGTAAAAATTAAATCATTATTGCTTTCCTCCTCCGAGAGAAAAAGGCAGAAGGATAGAGGCTGAACAGTCTCTGTAGCATTTCTCAGATTGGCATCAGACTAGTAAAGGTCCCAGAAATTGTAGGAGCCCAGACTTTTAGAGATGGAAACTGTCCCACAGCATTCTCAATGCCTTGCTCAGCAGATGTGAACTGCAGGTGAGTCTCACTTGTTGAGATCCCTAAGCAAAACCTTCTTAAAGGTGAATAATATCTCACTGGTGTCCACGAGAAATGGTCTCAATGAGTGTTCTCAATCATAAGACTTTCCAGCCATTGCAGAAGTACAATTGAGAGTGACAGGGGTCAAAAGTCAAGCTCAGAAGAAAAAAGCATCTGTTATAGTAGGTCAGGCATTTCAGATGATATCTAGATGATTGGATCTGTAATCTCATGTGCAAGTCGCTTATAGCAGGAAAAAAAAATACTGTACTGAATCAAGCTCCTCCAGGACTCTGTCTTCAGGATTAATTTTTCCATTTTTGGCCTCTATCCATATTTTCTGGAGGTGTGACTTGCCTATGCAACAGTCACCATGCACAAGTCCATATGGAATATTTCCTAAATTCAATCTAGCACAATATGACTATGTCTCAGTCATCTGTTAAAATAAAATGTAATGCTCTTTTCATAATTTAGCCTCAAGAATAGTTTTTCCTTGAAGAACTCTCTACCAGCTCCTGTAACTTCCTAGTGATGAGTCTTGAACAGGTTTAGTCCCAGCTCCAAAAAAAATAAAAAATAAAAGGCTTTCAGAACATTTCATGATTCTCAAGTATTTATAGTTAAATATTGTGGCTAGTATCTAAATCTCCCTTTTTCTTCCTTTCTCTCCTCCCCAGAGTTTTGCTCCCTCTTTTAAGGACCTGGATATGGCACGGCAGAGTTCCCTTATTAAAGCAGCTTGCCAATGTTTTCTCTGTCTTCAGCACTGTGGGATATTTCATTGACACTCAGGATCTCCTTCGATATTCTCTCTCTGTCTCTCTTGACATTTTTGCAAGGAGGGAGAAAGAGGCTGGGGGAAGGTGCATATAATGCTTCCACTGCTGAGCAGTATGAATTATATCTGCTGGAGTAATAGTGTGAAGTGGCAGGGATCCGTTTTGATGAATCTCATGCTGATTTGTAGCCCCAATTCTAGCTGTAGGTAACACTGAACACCTGTTTGGAGTACTAGAGAGATGGAATAAAGCTATGTACAGTAAATATGCTGCGTACTGTAGCTGTTTGTTTATTGTCACATGGTAATTAATTTGCAATTATATTTTGAAACATACCAGAAGAGAAGTGCTAAAGATAATTCCTACCACCCAGAAAGAGGCTCAGCAGTGACACTTGTTAGACTCTGAGCTAGCTGATTCTCTCTTTTCTCATCACTGATTGCTTTTTTCTTTTGTCTCAGCACAAAACAAAAGGTTACAAAAGAGACTTTTGTGACGATTCATGCCTGGATACTAATGGTCTGTAGTACTCTAGAACAGTGTGTCTTGAACCCATGTACATGCACACACAAAAAATAGGCAGTGTGAAGATCTAAATGATTTTATCTCTGACATCCATTGCATTACCACACCATACGTAGTATTGCACTACAGAAGGCAAGTTTGTGAGTACAAGCTCCGTTCCTCATCTACCTGTGAAATCCTTCTCTCTTTATCCAAACACTTGCTTTGCTTCTGTTTAGCTCATTCAGAAATGTCTGTTAAGAGATTTTTTTTAATCATTCATCATTCTACTTACCTTTGACTGATATCTCCTATGAAAACCAAGCTGCTGCCCTCAGACTTTAAAATGATTGTAACTCAAACATTTATTTTAAATGACTCTTGTGTTTTATTGCACCACTTCACAATGACCTTAGTTATCTGCTAATGACTCCTTCATTGATCTCTCCAGAATTTCTTCTAATATGTCTCACATACTTGGAACTCTAGCTTTTCAGAAGTAGAGCCCAAAATTGACTTTCTGCTAGCAATCGCTAAATGAACAGAGCACATAGTAGTGCCATAATAATATTGTAAGACTACAGAAGCAGCTGTATTATATGTTGCATCAAGTTCAATTTATTCAATTTTACAACTTTATGTTTGGTTCATGTGATACTGTTTTTAGAAATAGCTTTTAACTATACACATAGGAAGCTAATTTTTAATTTTTATTTTATTTTATTTTTTTTTTTTCCGGAGAATGATTGATTCTCATGTCCATGCTTGATACCAAATCACGTTTTTGATTAGGCTTGCAATTTTTATCTTTCTTTTCTTTCATTTATCTATTAGTGTTTCCACTTTTGACGAGTTGGTCTCAAAATATTTTAAGAAGTTGTATGGACCATTAAAGTCAAAATCTAAATTTGAATGTAGATCATTATTATTTAACTAAAGTTTGAAGCTTATATATCCATTATTCTGATGTTGTAACTGTCCTATGGCTGCACAAGAATAAATGGCTTCCACTGTGCACATTGAGGTTTGCTTTGTACTTCAGAATATGCACATGGATCTCAAACTGCTAGAGACACTGACTTGTTTTATACAAATTTACAATTAACTGCAAATATATGGAGTATAAAAAGAAAAATCTTTTGATGGTAAAATAAGAAATAGATCAATATTTCTTAGAGAGAATGCTAACTTAATTTGCAATTATGTCATGTAAGGAAGAAAAAGAAAAATGCTGTCTTCCTCTGCAAATCTTCCCATATACGACATTTCTTTGACATTTTCACGTGTTGAAAAGTTACTCCTAAGGAATTCATTTCCATTGCTCTCACTTGGTGTCCAACAGTGACTGATATAAATATTTTATTAGGCAAACCTGCAGGTTTCTGAAGATTATATGTCTTATCAAGTTGACCCTTATAATTATGTTGTCTTCTGTAACTGTGGGATCTCTTTTAATTTTGCAGTCTTTTTGTAAATATTGAACCATAAAAAAAGTATACAATCACAAGCAAAAGCAGACTGTGAGTAAGGAAAAGTGTAAACAAGTCTCTTCTGCTTGCTCAAGAAAATTCACATCCTGCTTGTTGCTGCAGAGACAATGCCTTAATAGTAAGTTAGCAACTGGCCACAGTGCAGTGTGTCCATAACTTGTGAAAAATCTCTTTTTCCAGGCTGTTTTGCTTTGTTTCTCTTTTAAGGTAATCACTACGGATTTTTCTTTTCTTTTCTTTTCTTTTCTTTTCTTTTCTTTTCTTTTCTTTTCTTTTCTTTTCTTTTCTTTTCTTTTCTTTTCTTTTCTTTTCTTTTCTTTTCTTTTCTTTTCTTTTCTTTTCTTTTCTTTTCTTTTCTTTTCTTTTCTTTTTTCTCTTCTCTTCTCTTCTCTTCTCTTCTCTTCTCTTCTCTTCTCTTCTCTTCTCTTCTCTTCTCTTCTCTTCTCTTCTCTTCTCTTCTCTTCTCTTCTTCTTCTTCTTCGAACATGGGATTTATTGGTGAAATATTTCAGTTGCTGTCTTAAGCATTGTGAACTCAAAGGTTTGCAGTTCTGTCAAACTTAGATGGAGGTTGTACGTTAAGAAGAAAACACTTATGGGTTTTCATTTGATACAGTAATTCTTCACACAGTTTTTTGAAATTAGCTTTCGTTTATATCCTTCTGTAGCATGTAGCAATTATGAAACCACCACGTCTGCTGTTCTCTGCCATTTTCCTCTGCTTTCTGCAATTTTTTAGTTAATGAAAACTTTGACTATATAGATATATGAGAACTGCATTTATGCTGCCTTTTTAATTTATTTTTCCCCATTTCAAAATATCTGAAATACTATCAGATTTTACCAAAATTGTTCTTGCAGTATGAAACAGGGTGCATGGTGCATGCTTTTTATGCCTTGGAATGTAATATGAAGGTGCATGAGGGAAGCTTCAGGATGCAAAAACAACTGAAATATTGTTGGAGCATAATACAGACTGATAGGAACCAAAGGTAGTACAGTTTTGTTGGCAGTAGTTTCTACAGTAAATTCTCCCCAGCATTCATTCAGACTTTATATCCCAGAGGAATTAGGAAAGGTTCTTCTGAAAAGGTGATGTGACCAATAGCCCAGCTGAAGTGCCTCTACACCCATGCACACAGCATGAGAAACAAGCAGAAGGAGTTGGAAACCATTGTGCAATTAGAAAACTATGGCCTAATTGCTGTCACAGAAACTTGGAGAGACAGATCACAAAACTGGAACACTGGAATAGAAGCCTATAATCTTTTCAGAAGAGACAGGCAGGGAAGGAGGGACAGGGGTGTTTCCCTCTATGTTAGTGAAGGTTTTGATTGTGAAGAGATGCCTCTGAAAAATAGCCACTGACAGGTTGAGAGTTTGTGGGTGAAAGTTAACGGCAGGACCAATAAAGGACACCTTGTGGTTGGCGTCCACTACAGGCTGCCTGATCAAGGGGGACCTGTTGTTGAGGCCTTCTTGCTTCAACTACAAGAAGCATCATGCTCACATGCTCTTATCCTGATAGGGGACTTCAGCCACCTGGATATCTGCTGGAAAAGCTACACAGCTGGCTCTGAGCAATCCAGAAGACTCTTAGAGTGTGTTGAGGATAATTTCCTGGTCCAGGTGCTAGAGAAACCAACCAGAGGAGAAGCGTTACTTGACCTGGTGCTTACCAGTGTGGATGAACTCTTTAAAGAGGTTAAAATTGGAGGCAGCCTGGGGCTGCAGTGACCATGCCCTAGATGAGACTGTGATCTTGAGGAATATGGGCCTGGTGAGGAGCAAAGTCAGGACCCTGAACTTCCGCAGAGTCAACTTTGAGCTATTTAAAGATGTAGTGGACGATATCCCCTGGAACACTGTCCATAGGGACAAAGGAGCTGAACAGAGCTGGCAACTCTTAAAGAATGTTTCCCTTAGAGCTTTCCATTCCCCTGTGTAAGAAACTGGCCAGGGAGAGCAGAAAACCAACATGGCTGAGCAAGGACCTGCTTGTCAGACCGAGACACAGGTAGTGGAAGCAGGGACATGTGGCCAGCAAAGAGTACAGGGGTGTCGTCTAGATGAGCAGGGATGGGATCAGGAAAGCCAAGGCATGGATGAAATTGAGCTTAACAAGGGATGCAAAAAATAACAAGAAGGGATTCTGTAGGTACATTAGTCTGAAAAGAAAGGCCAAGATGAGTGTACCTCCTTGGAGAAGGAAGAACTGGTAACAACAGACATAAAGAAGGCTGAGGTACTCAGAACCTTGCATCAGTCTTCACTGTCAGTCAGGCTTCCCACATCTTTTGTTTCCCTGAACCTGTAGATGAGGGCTGGGGGTGCAAAGTCCCTCCCACTGTAAGTGAAGAGCAGGTTCAAGACCACCTAATGAAACTGAACAGGTACAAATCTATGGGACCTGATGGCATGCATTCTGGGGTCCTGAGGGAACTGACTGATGGAGTTACCAATCCATCATATTTGAAAAGTCCTGTCAGTCAGTGAAGTCCCTGGTAGCTGGAGAAAGGGAAACATCACTCCCATTTTTAAAAAGGGGAGAAAGGAGGACATGGGGAACTACAGACCAATGAGCCTCACCTCTATGCCTGGAAAGATCATGCAAAAGATTCTCCTGGAAACAGTGTCAAGGCACATGCAAGACAAGCAATTGATCTGAGCCGGCATGGCTTCACCAAGAGTAAATCATGCCTGACCAATCTGGTGTTCTTCTATGATGGAGTGACCACATCAGTTGACAAGGGAAGACTGACTGATGTCATCTACCTGGACTTCTGTAAGGTTTTGACACAATCCCACAGGACATCTTTATCTCCAATTTGGAGAGAGATGGATTTGAAGGCCAGACCATCCAGTGGATAAGGAATTGGCTCGAAGGCTGCACCCAGAGAGTTGTGGTCAATGGCTCTATGTCCAGGTGGAGGCCAGGGACAAGTGGTGTCCCTCAGGGGTCTGTCTTAGGACAATGTTCAATGACATAGACAGTGGGATCGGGTACACCCTTGGTAAGTTTGCAGATGACACCAAGCTGAGTGGTGCAGCTGAAATAACAGAAGGAAAGGATGTCATCCAAAGGGACTTGGATAACCTTGAGAAGTGAGCATGCTTGAACCTAATGAAGTTCAACATGTCCAAGTGCAACGTGCTGCACCCAGGTCAGGGCAAACCTAGACATGAGTACAGACTGGGAGAAGAACTCATTGTGAGCAGCCCTGCAGAGAAGGACTTGAGGGTTCTGGTGGATGAGCCAGCAGTGTACACTTGCAGCCCAGAAGGTCATTTGCATCCTGGGCTGCATCAACAGAAGTATGGCCAGCAGGCTGATTGGAAGCAGTTCTCCCTCTTCTACTCTGCCCTTGTTAGGCCCCACATATTCAGGTCTGGGACCCCCAGCACAAGAAGGATGTGGATCTGTTAGAGACGGTCATAGGAAGGCCACAAAAATGATCAGAGGGCTGGAGCACCTCTCCTATGAAAAAAGGCTGAGACAGCTGGGGCTGCTCAGCATGGAGTAGAGAAGGCTCCAGGGAGACCTCATTGTGGTCTTTCAATACTTAAAAGGGTCTTATAAAAAAGATGAAGAGCAATGTTTTACATGGGCAGATAATTTCAAATAATTTTCAAATGTTGTAAAGCTCTATCACATTCTAGAAGATCCCATGAAGTTCTGTTCCTAGGAACTGACAAGCTATTTCTGTGGTATCTGTGGCTTTATAGTTCCTTGTGGTTACAGAAAAGCAGAAAAGCCATTTTTAAAAATTTTATTTATTTATTTATTTTTTCCCTGGGTAGCAGTTACTTGCAATATCCTATAACATAAAATGGAGAAAAACCCTACACATTTTATAATTTTACGGAGCAATCTAAATCCATAAAATCAAAAAATACCTAAGCAACAACTGTACAAAGGGTAAATGCATTTATTCTGCACTATACTTTTGTCATGAAATGCTGTGTTCTCACTGTGTTCTCATATTTTGTGTTTTGGAGAAGATGGGGAGTTTGTAGGCTGTATACTAATGCTGTCCATGTTTCAGTGAAAGTAGACCCACTTTAAATAAACACTGAATCCAATTTCAGTCATTGCTATATCTCTCGATTGCAATTTATTTTTCTTTAAGTATGCAGAATGAAATTCAGAGCTTTTCATTTCTTAAGAGATGAACAACTGGAGCACTATGACACATATAATGCTTAATTTCAGAAGCAAGGAAATTAGGCAAATGGATATACTGAGACCAGAATTTAGATCAAGATTCAGTTTCTGAGCTTGATGTGGAATATTAGCCTTTTGAATGATGTTTTTTTGTTTGTTTGTTTGTTTTTTTGATGTAGTCTCTAATACCTTTACTCTTTCTTCCCATTGACGTTCTTCATCATGTATATGTTAAAATTTCTTACTTATCAGTGGGGGAGGGTAAAGCTAATTAGATTGATGTTTATGATTATAAAACCTATCCATTGTACCTTCTGTGTATGTGGGAGAAATTAGGCTGGTAACTTAGCTCCCTTTCTCCATGGGAAAACCCTGGAAAAGTAAATGTTAACAGCAAGCATCCACAGACTCCGTAAAGACAGGAAGAAATAGGAAAACTGCAGCCCCATGATACTATTCCTCCACTGAGGTGTGGTCAGTGTATTCATCAGAGAGTATTTTGTGACATTGAATGAGACTTACATGGTTACACAAAGCTAAACAGCGTTTTTTGCAAATTCTTCCTCAGCCACAAAAGATGGCCTTTTCTACCAGATTGTGTGTGTGTGTACAGAAACATTTCGTTTTTATACTTACAAAACCTGAGTTTTATGAGTGAAAAACGTTAAAAGTTAAATATTTTACCTCATGTTCATGCTGATTTTTTTTTCTTCTTTTAATTAAGCAGATATTTTTATTTCCCGTTTGAATCAGACAAACTGGAAATGGATTTTATTTTATTTTTTATTTTTATTATTTTTGCTGTCCAGCCAGTGAAAAAAATAATGGAACACTTACTATGTTGTTATTCTTTTTCGATGCTGGCATTTTGTAACTGAACAAGAATGGCTTTCCACCAACCCTTCTGTATCTTCACAAATAGTCTAGAATAGCTCTTGGTCCTCAGTCCACATCATTTTTACCCAGAAAGGTCTCAGGTAATTCACTTCAAGCACAGGAGCAGACACTCAGAGAAAAACAGATATCTACATCATCTAGTTTGGGTCCCTAATTAAGGTGTGATTCAGAATTGTTGCTTTTAGGAACCTAAGTTCCCACAGACAGTAGAAAGAGCCAGGTATCTTCACAGGGTAACCAGAGCAGCTGCACTGACTACTTAAAGTGAAACTATGTGAATGTTTCTTGGAAGACAGCAGGTCCCTGTGCTGAAAGGTGGATAAAAGCTTACATATGTTGCTGACACAAGGGCCCATATTTTGGCATCCTGCAGCATCAAACAGGGAGGAATGCAGCACTCTTCACTAGAGGTATTTTGTCCTTGCAGTATATTGCAGTAACAAAATCTAGATATACTTGCAGTAAAATATTTTCACTTTTCAGTCTCTTATGCATTGAAAAATACTGAATTTATAAAAGCTAATTTGGTGTGCAACAAACTCTAGCTATTCTTCCAAGAAATTTCTGTTTCTTCATCAGCTGTCCTTTCATAAGAATTTCCCCTATTGGTTAATGTTTGCAAAGTGCTTTGAAGATGAAAGCATTAAGTGCTTGGTGTTATTACTACTATTATAAAGCATACTGTAGGTATGCAGAAGGGAAGTATTCATTGAAAGTAGCTATTTCACATACTCAAACTGAAATAACTTGGGCCATGTTTATCCCTGGTGTAAATTCAATGAGGCCAACAGAAATCTATCAGGGTTGAACCTGGTTCTTCTTTTTGTTTTTATCTATAACACAGTTTTTATCAAATCAAGTTAAGGTCACACTAGGACCTGTTTCAGTAAAAACATGTTTGTCTACAAAACCACTAAAACATCCTGAGAATCAGGTTTCAATGTCATCCATATCCCCCCAAGTGCTTTCATCATTCAAAAGCTTACCATTAAAGAAAACCTCCTTTATTTTCAATTTGTTGCATTGGAGGAAATGTTTGAAAGCTGTCATCTCCCATGGAAAGGCACTACAGCATTGACTTTCAAAGAGCATAAGTCATTTTTAAAAGTGGGCCTTAGACTTGTAAGTTACTCAACTGCTCTTGAAGATTGTGTCCTTTCCAATAATATGAAACAGCAGTGCACCTTTGGATATCATAATGAAAGCTTTATACATCACTACCTGGTAGTTTACTTGAAGGGTGAATAAAATGATGAAATAAAAGACTAGGGAAAGCAAGAAAGAAAGCTGGAGGAGCAGAAAAAAAGTATGCATTTTTATATAGATTTCACCACTTGACATAGAATCAGAGAATAATTGAAGTTGGAAGTCATCTGGTTGACACACACCCCCAACCCCCTATCCCCCAGTGAAGAACAAGGCAGGCAGAATATGGTCTAATTCTTTTTCAATAAAAATTGTATTCTAAACTGTAGGAAGATTAACTGTGCTAAACCACCTAGGCTTCTCATCCTGTCCCATTCCCCCTGCCCTTCCAGTGCTTGAGAAATGAAGCAGATATCATGTTTTGCTTTTGGTAATGCAGAACACTTGTGGGTATCTTGTAATGCAAGAGGACTATGTGCTGCGAGGTCCCACCTGGACAGAGGTACCTCAATAATACACTAGAAGTTTATTTTTTGTAGTGAGACCGTAAACAAAATCCCACCTGCATGTGAGGAAGACACAGTTAGGAGAATGAATCAAAGCTTTAAACATCTTCTGAGATTTTAGGATGGGTGGGGAATTAATTTATGACTCAATGGCACTAGCAATTCTAATTACTAATAAACTAAAGATAAGGGAAAATTTGCATATGTTTCTCTGTGTTAAATCTCGTTTGACAAAATCTTCCAAGCACATTAAAAACTAGCCAGAAGAAAAAACGATTCTTGACTGATTTTACGGGTTTTCACAAACGAGGATTTTTTTGAATTTACTGTCTTTAGCTGAGTTATCAAAACCTTTTTCCTTAGTTAAAAATAGACAAAGAGTAAATCCTGTATCAAACCCTTAATTTTATGACTCCCACAAAAAATGAAAATGCATGGTATGTATTCTTTTATATGCCTTTCCTCCCCTTAAAAGAGATTATTATTGGTTCTATGCAGATGAAGTCCAGCTAAACATTGGATTTTCTGAGCAATCTATGAAGTCTGCTTTTGTACCTGCTGCTATATTGAGTGACCAGAAGTTGTCATAACTAGAATATGCTATACATATCCTATAACTTTATATGTATGCAACATGGATTTCTACGTTAGGGTGGCCTAAACTCTTGCAGGACTTCAGAGAGGTTTGCATTTGCAGCTGGTTGCAAAGTCTTAGATTCTTGAGGAATGAATCCTTTCTCAGACAGATAAATATATCAGTATGGTAATGCAAAATACAAGCAATGAGAAAAAAGGATGTGGAAGAAGAGACTCAGTCCTATTATAACAGCATATGCAAAAAAAGCCTCTTTAAAAATGATCATAGCAGAAACCTGCAAAGGATGTTTTCTTCTGATGAACCTTAAACTTAGTTTCAGTGCTAGCAATTAAAGGCAAGAGCAAATACTGTGAATACCACACTGCTTAAATTGTACTTTTTTTTTTTTTTTTTTTTTTTTTAAGTTGGAAGTGCTTAAGAATGGGTAGATCTATAGTGAGATACATAGTGAGATACAATGTTTGTTCTACAGACACGAAACTTTATCATATTTACAGCAAAGCTCTTGTAAGTTTTCCCAGCAGTTCAGTCAAGATTGTGTTTTGCTACTTTTACAATGATATTCCACCTTTCCTTGAGCAGGAGCAGCCATCCCAGCATGCCAGATTAAATTGTTCAATGCTGGTGCTATTAAGGAGATAAACTTACCCATTGACTGACAGAATTAACATCATGCTGAACTTATTCTCTGGCAGCATGCCAGAGAACATGAAAATGTTCATACATTTAAGCATTTAACATACATTTAAAACAAAACTTTTAAAAGTGCTTAGACTCAAATAAGAATGAGAATCCTATGCACATGGAGTGAGTTTACAGTGTTTGCTAAAACAGTGCATTGCATGTAGAAGGTTTTCAAAATCTGGAAGTGAAGAGGTTAAATAAAGGGGTGCAATCTAAATATGGAAATAATTGGCCCATTTAAAACAATAGGTTTATGGTTAGTGAATTCATGGTAATTAAATCACAAGGTTGCTTCCTTAGGATTTAGGAATTGGCAATGGAGTTCTTGTAATCCTCTCCTGATCTTCTCAGGGCACCAGGACTGTGGTTTATTGACATGTAATTAGATCAGGATGTCACTACATCAATGTCAGTGTAAACATCACTAAGTAAGTAGCTGATCCTTACAAGATCAGCAACCTAATCTCCTTTGGGATGCCAACAGGCTTTGTTAACACTTAGGCTTAGGATTGTATCTGTTCTTTTAATGCCTGACTTGCAACAACTGTGGGAGCTTTGACATCCCAAGTCAACCAGTATCTGAAGTTAAACTAGTTCTATTGATGTTCTGGCAATTGCTAAAGCTTGTCTGCTAATAGATTTTATTGATTAGAAAAAAAAAATCTTTCTGGCAGCACTTTTTGGTGGGAGGGGGGTTGGACTTTCTAGCCCGTTCTTTTAAACTGTCTGTGAGTCAGCTACTGCATAGGTAACTGAAATTACTAGCTTTTAAAGAAACTTGTATAGCAGCTGATTTCATACAGGCCTTATCCGCAGCTTTAAAAATCTGCAATTGCATTTGAAAGAAATCTTATAAAATAACATGTTAAAAGATTAATCGTAAACCATATTTTAAATTGCCAGCAATACAATCAAAGAAAATTGTTTCACAGGGTGGAGATTTGAAATAAAAGTTCCACTTCTAAAAACGTTTTTAATGGAGAAAAATATTGACACATTTATTTTTATTTTAAGGTTATGTGAAAGGCATCTTAATTGGGATCACTTCAGTTTATCTGATTTGTCCACAAACAGTAAATCTAGTTATGTAGTCAAGAGATTGCCTGCCTTTCTTGGGTAGAGGACTCAAAACACTTTTCAGTGGACCCAGTGGCCTATGATAATAGTCTGTCTTTTCTTAGCTTTCAGGTGCATTACTGAGGTGCACACTAAATGATTGGACTTCATGAACACATTTTGAAAAATACAGGCTGTTTTTCTCATTTGAACAAAACTTCCATTGACTCTAACAGAAATTAAGAAGCCAACTTTTTACCATAGATTTGTTCTGTTTGTTTGTTTGTTTGTGTTTAAAGTTTACAGTGTAGCTGTGAAGTAAAGGAAAAAAGATGTTGATGTAAAGGTCTTAAACCCTGCTTATACTGAACTGTGAACAAAACTCCTGGTAGTTTCAGAGGCATACAGGACTACTTTCTTCGGGAAGAAGTGTCATGGCAAACATTATAATCGCATGAAATTCACATGATAAATGCAATTGTTTAGACACAGTATAAAATGAGGAACAATTTAAGCATCCAAAGAACGATAGTTATAAAAATCAGTTTGTTGAGCTGATATCTATTTTAGGTAGCCAGTAGGAAATGCCATTTGGCTTTAAGTTCTTACCAGGAAGATTAACAAAGGATGCTTCCGAAAATTCAGGCATATTTAAGGCTTGTAAATAACCCAGAAAGATTCCAGCAGTATTTGAAGCCTACATAAATTTTAGCACTTGTTTCTGGTAGTCTGTGGGCAGTGAATGAATGGGCTTTGTTATGTCATTTCTCTAAGCTAGTGCACATCTTAAAAATAGGAAAAAAATAGAAAGAAAAAAAGGAAAAACAAACAAACAAACAAAACAACATCAGAAAAAGAAAAAAAAAACACACAATACTTGCAAGCTTTTGTGTTGGGATGTATGCCCCTGTGGGGAACTGAAACACTGAGAGTCACCAGCCTACTGCTATTATGCCTGCAGGGTTGAAGCTGGCCAGCTGCTCTTTGTGCCCTTTGTGCTCAAGGGCTTGGTTTGGTAGTTTTTCATGGGTCTGTTTACTCTGACCTGCATACATATCAGGAAAACTTAGAAAAAGGAAGTTGACAATAATAAATCCAGAGTATGTGCATGGTAGAAGGCTCATTGCTGAAACCAGTCAAAATCACTTCAGAATTTTCACATGAGACTATTTTTAAACCCTTTTCCTTAGGGATGAAGAAGTTTAATAGATTTAAAAAAATATTTTTAAAAATATAGTCTTGAAACCAGACATCTGAATTAAAGTTGATTTAATTATTTTTTTTTTAAGCTAACAAAGCTGTTAAGTGTTTAAAAGCTGTTATCAATGGATTTAAAAAAAAAAAAAAAAGCCGGAATACAAAGTTAGAAGAAATTGCCATTTTCTGCTGTTGGTTTAAGTCAGATAAAATCATACTTGCAAACTGGAGTGTAGGGAAGTTGTGAATGGTCTTGATTGAAGGTGAAAAACTGATAGTTTTTAATACAGGATATACTGTGATCAATGGGTCAAAAAGTAGAAAGTTGGGGCCTTCTGTAACCTTTGAAAAAAAAGAATTCTGGGGTTGCTCTCTGTGCTAGAAATATTACCATATAAACACACTAACTATACATTAAAAAACAGATTAATAGAAAAGGGAACCCCATCTCAGACATGCAAGGAACATGTCTTTCAAGCATGACTGTTAGATTTTGTCCATTAATCCAAAACTTTTATTCTGCAATTTTAATCCAGAATTATTTATTGACATGAGACAAATATGCTGTATAACCTCTGTTTAAGTTCATGTTTAAAATATGTTTGTTTTTTTTTTCAGGTAATAGTCAAGTTTAATGGAGTCTTTCAGAGAATGAGGTGATTGTATCGGAGGTTAGGCAGAGGTTTGGGTCATTTGGTGGAACAAAGCAAAGGTTTTCATGGTTTCCACAGCTGCTAATCCTTTAAACATTACTTCAGAGGAAAAAAAAAAAAAGGAAAAAAAAAAGAGAAAAGAAAAAAAAAGAAATAAATGTTCATTAAAAAATATCCACATTTTCTGCTTTAGAAATTCACACAATGCTGCAGACATATCAGTCCCTTTTCTATTTGTCTAAGTAAACCAGTTTATGTGAATAAGGGAAACTGAACAAGACCTCTTCCAAAAACACTCCACCAGTCAAAGCTGGAAAGGTCAAATTGTTTGAAAATGACTAATGATTAGTTTATAGTTCCTTTAATACACAGGTTCCATAACAATGGAATTAATCTTTAGAGGAAAAACATTAGAAGGTAGTTTACTCCCAAGGGAGATGTGCTGGGGTTTTGTACTAATAGTTATGATGAGCACTCATCAGGACAGACAGCAAAACCCCAGGACGTCTCATTGTTTAATCAGTTCGGGTAATATCAACTTGATTAATCAGCTGCGCTTCCTTCTGACAGAAACTGTTCATGTTTGCAGCAGTGGTAACATTCCTCATCCTGCATAACGCTGACAGCACTGAACTCTCAGGAACTCCAGTCTGACATTGGGCAGAAAGAGCAATGTTTCATTAAGCTCTTCATATCATTTTTTTTTTCCTTTTTTCTTTTTTTTTCTAATTTGTTTTTGAACAGAAAAAAAAAAAAATGCTTTGCATTGAAATCCTAGAAGCATTTTGTCTATGTCTTTAGATTACTGCTACTAATCAAGAGTGGAATGGGTGATTCAGTGTTCTGGGGAAAGTCGAACTGTCAAACCTTCCCCTTGACTTCCCTCGGGACAGGATTTTATGTTTAAGTGGAGTCTGTCTTAGTTTCTCTGACAAGATTTTTAGTTTTAGTTTTAGTTTTTGAACGCTACTAAAGGTGTAAGGAAAAATTAAGGACATAGCTTTCTGCATTTCCTGGCTGCAGCCCACCCAATTCCTGCTGAGCTGATGTGGAGCCATATGGGTGCATGCCAAACCAGGTGTCTGTGCTTCTTTCCCTCATGGATGATAACTGCAGCAGTTTCCCATCTCCTGTGTCCACAGCTTTCCTCCTTTCTGAGGGAAATTCTTGTAGGCACCATGAAGAATTTTTCTGCACATACACAAATGATGAAATTGCATTTATGTGCATTTATCTGTGTATATTAAGCCATTTTTAAGACAGAGATAGGTAAATGGAAAATAAAAACATAGGCTCCCATGAGGATAGGTCACTGTGTATTTGAGTATCTGTTCCAAAACTACACTTCAAGGGCTAAACTCAATGCAAAGGGAATACATTCTATTAACTGCATTTTCTAAGCATCACAGTGGTTGTGATCCAGTGATAACAAAAGTGTCGTGCATGTGTGTCATTTGAAATCCATACAATTCATGGATGTATGAGTTTGAGATGGAAACAGAACCCGATTGGCCATCACGGATTCCAGCATACTGTAACTGTCCATGAGTTAAATTCCTGAGCTTACAACAATGCAATGAGCCTGTAACTGTGAGGAAGAGAATTCCATTTTTAATTTAAAATGGAATAAAGTAAATTAAATAAAGTGCAAGAAGATATACAGTGGTTATATATAGCTGGATTCTTGTAGAGGAACAAAACAATACTTTTTTTTAAATGAAAACAATTTAAAACTATTTTATCAATTTTGATTTATACAATTTGTTCTGAGAGCACGGAAACTCTCATTTATCCATTCTGCACACAGGACAGAAAATGATTAAATGGCAATAATGATCACTGAGATTCTATACAGCCATTTACTTTTACTATCCAATAATGCACTTTAATGTCTAAAGTGTCCTTTGGTGACAGCTCCAAAGCAGATCACTGGTGTTTGCTAGCACTAAAGTGCTTCCTTTTTAAAATAATTTGTTGTGCATTTTACATGGCCATACTAGGACATCATGCTTTTTTTTTTTTTTTTTTTTTTTTTTTTTTTTTCTGGGTATTAGGTGAAAGGTTTAAGGAGAAGGCAAATGAGTGATATAAGTACTTCCTGATTTTAGGCATTTGTTTTCAGAGTTGTTTGAAAGGGTGAATTTGAGAAATATGCAAACTATAAATGGAACTTTGTGTAGTCTAGAAGAAAGAGGCTTATATCATTGGATGTCATTGTCTTCTGTCCTCTGTTTGCCTGTCTCTATATATGTCTTCTTTTGTCTAATTACACAATAATCATAAAGAGATAATGTTTGCAACTTGCAATTCTTATGAAATTGTGACTAAAAGAACAAATGCATGTGCATTAGTATGTGCTATTATCCCATTAGGGATGGGAAGAGAAACATACCTTTGAATTTCAAAGACCTTCAATGCATTAAATTGGAATCAGTCATTTAACGGACAGAGAATGGAGAAGAAAGGCTATCTCTCTCTCTCTCTTTTTTTTTTTTTTTTTTTTTTTTGTGTGTGTGTGTGTGTGTGTGTGTGTGTTCTCTTCTTTTTCTTTCTTTAAAAATTGCTAAAATAGAATACTGTGGGAAAAGTCAAGTCATCAGTGAGCATTTAAGACCATCTCAGGGCAAAACTTGAAAACCTCAGTTGTTGCAGAAGTGGAATTTCTGGACTTCAGGTTATCACAACCACTGTGATGCTTGCTAAATTTCTGAGATAACAAACTGAACTAGCTAGCTACCTGAAATCATGACAAATGTAAAAAAAAACATTTAATAGTTCCAAGAAAGAAAAAAAAAAAATTGCCTGAAATGTTTGTTTTCAGCTGATCAATAAATACTGTCTGAAGCCATAGCAGGCTGAACATAAGAGTAAATGGGGGAATTTCGCTTTTTCTAGGGTCAGTTACATCTTGTTTTGCTCTTTGTTACCAAAGATGCTGTAGTCTGTGTTTAGTTGCTACCTTCCAACAAATTTTCATAGATAAGTCTGGAGTGTACAGTCATTTCTGCATAATAGCTGGTCCTGTGTGAACAAGAGTGAGCTCTGACGCCAAGAGGGCCTTTGGTCATCTCTTTGTCTCCAGAACTAAGGCTTCAGCTTAAAAGTGCTCTGAATTCCTGCAGATAAAAAACATGTGGAAAGTATCTATGAAATGTAGGGATGAAAAGAAAATGAGTGTTACATACAGATTACATCTGTGTTTACCTCTAATCTGTTTCAACCTCTTATGGTCAAAAAAGCAAGATAGGTAACACTGGACTCTGGCATGTCATTTTCCAGTTTAACTTTCCAGAAGATATATAAATTGTATGTTTTACTTCAGATGCACCTCTAATATAATCCTATACTTCATTTGCTATTGAGAAATAAGTATATGAGGCACTGTTGCCATATGTACATTTTATGAGCTGATGGGGAGGAGGAATGATTACATATTATACTTCTGTTATTTTTAAAATCCCACCTTTTATATAATTTTTTATTGCTACCCAGCAGGAGGGGATATCCTACATGTAAATCTGGCCTGCAGAGATATAGTAGGTGTAAAATAAGATGAATGCAAGAAAACTGTGATGATGCAGAGAGCTGTTATTTATTTATGTTCTGTAAGCAATATGCACATCCCTTGTAAGGGATAAATTCATAAAGGGAAAATGCTATGAAACGAGCTGTATAAATCTTGAATAGCTGATTCACAAAGTTCTCTCTCTGCTTTAAGGGATTTGCAATAAACATTTTTACTTCCCCTCTGTGTACGAGGAGGTGTCCTGATGACCCCAAAGACCAGTACAAAGGCCATCCAGGTCAATGAATGCCTTTGCACTGGCTTCAGTAGGCTTTAAGTCAGGTCACACGGCAAGTCGCAGTGTTCAAGCGGTTGACATTTTTCAGAAATGCATTTTCTTTAAAACCTCATTTATGAAGAGTCATTAATTGTATGATTTTGTTCAGATGGAGATGAGACTTCCTATCCATAGTCTATAGATGTAATTTTAAAGTATATTTTTATGTAGGTTTCTGGGAACTGAGCAAAATATACAGCAATAGAAAAGGGAGGGAAGTGGTGTACATTTGAAAAACAGTAAAGGGGTATGTAAAGTACTCACTTTGTCTGAATATTAAATGATAGGACCTATGTTCTACAGAACAGTTTTAGGACCTTGAACATTAATATTGTTAATTCTGGTGTTTTCAAACATTTAAATGGCAGTTTTACATTCTTGGGCTGATCTCTGTCAGATTTATTGATTGAAATTTGCAGACTTCTGTTATGCTATCTGAATTAAGGGGAAGAAAACAGGCTAGAAATAGTCAATAAGCACTGGAAATACTGAATACACACTTCCAGTCAGCATGGGGCTAAAAAGAGGAAAAGCTGCACATTTGAAAAGGGAGCATGTTCCTGATAGAAGAAAATACTTCCAACACAGTATACAGGCATGTTTCTAATTTTACTTTGTGATCACGCAAACAAAGAATAAAGAAAATCAGAAGTTTTGCACATAAATAATACTTCACAAGGAACAGTACTTTTCCAAGTACTGGTGAAAGAAAGAAGGTGAGAAGAAAGAAGGTGAGAAATGAACTGACAACATCAAATATTCTCAGGAATTATTTTAAGGAAGCCTCAGAAGGTCTGTTCTGTCTCACATTCCATATTTTCCTGGATTTGTCTTGGTTCTAGGTGATTCCATTTGTTCTTGGCTAGGTGTCATTGGACAGGACCAGGATTGCTTGTTCCTTAATGATATATCATGCTACCAATCAAAATACAAAAACAAATAGCAAATAACTCCCAAATTATTATATGATTTGACATATTTTGCACCACTGAGGAAAACATCAGTTCAATTTTAAAATGTTCTTTGCGTCCAGGACTACATTCTTAACTGATATTAAAAAAAAAAAAAAAAGTAATCTGAGATAGTCATATAATCAGTTTAGACAGCTTTAAGAAACACTGAACATTGCAAGACTCAGAATGAAATCATGAAATATGACAACACTGTAATTTATGAGAGATCATAAGCCTTTCATTCAAGCATGTGTTACACAGTCTTCTATAAATATTATTTTCCTTCCCGATTTATTCTTGCTGTCAGTTTATTTTTTTTAAGATCCTGTTGTACTATTCTGCTCTTGAAGGATAGGGTGGAGAATCACCCTCATGTAACTCATACATAGAGGTCTTGCCCATGTTTCAGAATGAGGGAAGCTGTGTACCTGAAGTGCAAAACCATGATACCTCTTACCTATTTTTAGAGAAACTTAAGTAGTTGATGTAATGTTTGGGAAAAAAGAGACACATGTTTCTTTTCTTTCCTTTGCTTCATCTTTTGAGGCTTCTCCTGTTTAGATTCCCACTAGACATATTGTTTTCTAGTGTCTTCCCTCTCTCAGGTAAGGATGAAGCAGATAAGTTAGCGTGATGGACTATTGCCCAGTGGGACTTCATACATTCCACTTCTTTCTCTACTTCTGCTATTTCTGATTATTTCCTTCTCAAAGTTATTTGTCTTGTCTGGCAAATAGGTAGGTATGTCTGATGAAACTTCTCCCCCGGCTCAGTCCATTCAGCCGAGCAACTAAAATTAACCCCAGAAGATCTCTGGCATATCACTGTTTACCTTGACAGACATTATGCAGGGTAATAGCAAAAAAGCACAAGTAGCTTTGCACAGTTACAACCAGACCAGCAAGTGAAACATATTGGGATAGTTCTCTGGCATTGAGGTCAACAAAGAGCTACTTATGTCCATGGCGTTAGGTCCAAATCAGGGTGGCCACATGCAGACTGGCACCTGGACCTGGTGCTGGGATAGACCACTACCTGGAACAGGCCCCATGCATGGGCTGAAAGCAGTCCTAGCTTGTCTATAGGCACTTCTTCTCATTGCTTCCCTCAGACCATTTAGCAGATGGGCAGAAATGGCAAGCAATGCAAGAAGGGAGGGAATATATGGCATTCTGTCTTGCTACTGAAGACAGAATGCCATATATTTGCTGTCCAGATGGCTCCCAGGCCTAGATAGGATACTTCATATTTCAGCTATTCCTTATGCCTGCACATTGTGTTTGCTTTTAAAGCGTTTGCTTTATTTCATTAAATTGTGCATGTAATTAATATATGTACATTGATTTGAGGAATGGACTTAATGACAGGGAAGGGGAGCCCTGCTTTCCTTTTAGGCAGAGGACTGATGGACTGGATATGTCAGGCCAGAGAAGTGTGCATTTACCACAGGGGGTTATTGATTCTCCTAGGGTGCTCCTGGCTAACAATGGTGTCTTTAAAAGATGAAAATGCTTTGGGTTTAGGATGGGACATGAGCCAGGAAAAAAGATTCATGCAAGGCATTTTCAAAGGTGAAGAACTGTAAGGTAAGCAATTTTCTCCTATACTGCATATACTATGTAACAGAAGCAAGCCAGCTCACCTTAAACTTTTCATGCATGTGTGCCTTTCTGCGTGGCATGGTACCACAGCTAGTTCGGGGCTGCAAGAGGAATTCTACAGTGTAGGATTGCAAGTGAGTCAGTAATCATGAAAGAAGTGTTTCTGGTGAAGTTTTAATCACATCTTGGTTTGAGCATCTTGATTTCCTTGTTTGTTTGTTTTGTTGTTGTTGTTTGTTTGTTTGTTTGTTTCATGAACTCCCACATAGAATAGGCCCTTTCTGGGAACATGCTAATGCAAAGTAAAGAGAGGGACTGGTAGAGAATTTATTTTAAAGGAGAAATAATTTCATTTATAGGAACTGATAATTGATTTTAGTAGACATGATGAGAATGTGTGCATGTACCTGGGTGTACATACAATTCCATATACATGCCTATGTACCCAAATATGTATATATTTTTATAAATAGGTGTCTGTAAATGTAAATGCATATATAAGTATAGATGTATAGAGGGATGAGTATAGTTTTCTGTGCATATGTAAGTGTGTGTACACTTGGAGCATTCAAGAAGGGAACAGAAATGATACAATATGGTTTAGGTATTCAACTGCATAGCTCAACTGGATAAACTTCTAAAGAAGTGCTGGTAATAAAATCCACCAACCACCCATAACCATAAAATGTTAATTAATAAAGAATCTATTTTACATGAATTACAGCTGATTAAGTAGTACACAAGTATTTTTCATTAACAAAAAGTTTGTAAAGTTGCTAATTTGCAATGAAGTATACTTATGGATTATATCAAGTTATAGGGAAAGAGAACAATAGCATAATAATCAGAAATACAGAAATGATTTAATTAAAAAAAATGGGGAGAAACATATAGATGAGAAAATATGAAAGACTCCACTTAATTTTACTTAAATATTTGTAAACTATTGGCTCTTGAAATATCATCATCATAACTTCATAAATTTACCTCAGCTATATGTTTATCATTGTACCAAGGATTTGATCCAAGTACAAGATTTTCAGGATTTATGACTATATATTGCCTGCTTTTCCCACCTTGTCTGACAAAAATTATGAAGAGGATATTGAGCCTGAATGCTGATTTCATATCTGATATTATAAATTATGTAATATTTCTAACAATGCATATGATACTTCATCTCTACACTAACTTTGGATCTTTCCATATTAGTGACATTATTTAGAATATTCAGTCTAAAAAGTGCACATCTACTCCAAACAAATTTACCACAGTTGCTACATTATGCATGGTGTTCCACATCACCACTCTAAACAACCTCTGGAAGTGATGTCTTTGCTGTCTCTTTAATATACAAAACTGCATCAGTTTGTGCCTCAATGGTTTGGTATATGTGGAGGAGATTAAGTCATATTTTTAGTATTCTTGAATAATTTTACTCCTTTATGGATCATACACTTTAAAGCACATTCTTTTTTGTTTTCTCTCTCAGGTAGAAAAATTAAGGAGATGTTATATCTCTAAGCTAGATTCTGTAAAACTGCAGAAGAAAGACCTGTTTTTTTTGTTTTTGTTTTTTGTTTGTTTGTTTGTTTTTGTTTGTTTTGTTTTGTTTTGGGAAGGGGGTTCAAATAATAAAAACCCATACTTTATGGAGAAATGTTATACATGCATTTCTGTTTCTTTTCAGGAATCTTTGCAGGAATGGACTTTAAGGCTCTGTAATTATCATGACTGTGCATTTCAGTGCTTTCCAAGGATTTTTTCCTTTTATATTTTCTTGCTTTCATTATTGATTTTCATCAGTATACTCATGACTTCTCCCCTTAGTTGCAGGTGCATGTTAGACTTTCAGCTGATGAATACGTTTTGTCTTCATGTGGAATAGAAAAGAGACAAATACACAGTAACTTTCCAAATTGTCCTATTTTACACCCAAGTTGAATTCAATGTTAGGCAGCAGTTAGTGTCATCAGAATTGCTCAGTTGTAGTAGTGCTTTCACATTGGTCCACAAAAAAAAAACAAAAACAAAACAAACAAACAAAAAAACTCCTTTATTTTGTCAATAGCAAGCCATACTTGGCCTTATTAAAAAAGAAACTAGCTTCAAATGTCTGGAAATTGAAGTGCCATTTCTCTGAAGTCTGTTTTAAGTAGACAACTTTGTTTTGTAGTACTGTCACTCAGTTCACTTCCATCAAGAGTAAATTCACTCTAACTACACACCCACCAACACAGCATTATTTCAGCTGAAAACTTAACACAGCGAGGCTTCTCCCTTAGTTCTGATATTAGGGTGCCACACCATAACATGTTGTTCTGGAACATGTCAGTCACTCAAGTCTATAGCTTCCTTTCCACTTGATGTTAGGCTGATGATCTTATGCTAGACATGTTTTTCCTTGGTTTCATGATTGCCCATGGAGAGAAAGGTAGCCAACTCAGCAGCCAACTGCTGTGGGACTGAAAGCTTTGTTCTCCACTGACTGTAGAGGGAGAGGAGTTTGACAAGCTCCTGACTCAACTATTCAATTAGGTGTTTAAAGTTTGGTTGGATCTAACAGAAGACAGATAAACCCTTCAAAATGTAGCTTGTTACTACAAGACTTTTGCTGTTGATATAACCCGAAGCATGTTCCTTGATGATCCTGATTGCCCTGAATCTATACTGTAGGAAAACAGCTCAAACATCTTTCCACCTCTCAAGTCCTCAGCAGAGCAAAGATCAGATCACAGAAATTTGTCTCCCTGGCTTTGCATTGAGATTATCCCACTGTTTTACTGCAATGCAAGAAAGTAAAACATATTGAATTTGGCAAAGTGCCAATGATATAATATCAAGGAAAAAATTACAGAGTGCTATATTGAACTTATCCTTACATTTTTAAGTAAGAGAAAATATGGTAGTTATGCTGACTGAAAACCATTTTACCTTAGGTTTGTGAAATAGACAATTACATTTCCTTCTTTCTTTACTGAAATAACCACTGATTTCAAATTGACCTTTTCTGAATTCAAAGTTTCTATACTAGCATCACAACCAGTAAGGTAAAACAGCAGTTTTTACTCTCCTATTCAAAAGTATCTCAAAAAATTCTCTGAAAAAAAAAAAAATAATAATAATAAAAGACATGTAAATATGACTTAGCCAAAGGAAAATAGTAAAATATACTGAGTAAAAAGAAATTAGGTTTATGTGCTACAAGGATTTAAATGTCAGTCCTGGCAGGAGCTAAGAACATATTTGAAAAGCATACTAGGAATACTTCTTCATAGCCCTAAAGGGAGTTATAGGGCTATTGCATTTCATTACACAGCAATGACAAGTATCACATAAATAAAAACAAAACTGCTGAGTTACAAGAATGAATGTGAAGTTTCAGGGACTCCGAACCCTAGAGCAGTGATTCTTACTTTACCATATAAATGTCCATCCTCTATAAACAGTTTGTGTTTGGCTATGATAGGGAAAAAAAATTTGGTTTTGTATCAAATTAATTTAAGAAAAATTATTAATTCAAAATCCCCGTCACTCTCTGAAATAATAATAAGAATCCCATGGGTATAAATATTTTTTTCTGTTTTCTGATTCTTTGTTTCTTAGAAATCTCTTACAATGTATTTTCAGTAATTGTATTTGAAACTAAAATATGTATAAATAACAACTGCATCCTAAAAAAAAAAAAAAAAAAAGAAGCTTGTTTAAAAAGAGTTTTCCTTACCCTATTCACTGAACACACAATCGGGCCCTTATTGTAATATTACCCTTCTAGGGCTATGGGGTACAGATACAGCAAGCATGTCAGAACTCACTTTGCAGTCTGAGAAATGCAACGGATTTCTCATCTAAAATAGAAGCAGGTGAAATGTTTAAGTTATCTTCTATCTTTTTGTCTTGCATGAATAAAGGAAAAGTCTTATATCAAGTATGGCAGTTTTTACTGAAAAAATATTGCATCTGTGGGTTAAAAGCTCCAAACAAATTATCTGAAAAATAAATTATGTTTTTAGCAACCTCTGCTTGCAAAAAAAGCTGAATGGGAGGTTGGTAATAAACCTGTCCAGACTGGCCAAAATTCTGCTGTTCCATTTTATTCTGATTTCTAGTCCTCTCTGTTTTCCTAGAAGTGTATTTAACATCTGAATGAACAGCTCCCTCACAACTCTCTGCTAACTCTTTCTCCATTGTTCTCAAGGGTCACAACTAATAATAATTACTTCTGAAGAAGAAGTTTTTCCTATGATGAGCTAAACCTAAAAAACAAAACCCAAAGAGTAGTACAATTCCCTCAGGACAGCATTATTCAGTTTTAAATTGCTCCCACTAGAAGACTGAGAATTTTACACATATCCAGAATTGCTTTTACAATAAAAAAATAAATGTTCTATAAGTGACAGTATCATGGGAATATCAACAGCACTGTCATAAGTCTAGTCAATTCTGTGATGGAAGCCAGTGTTCCTTGAGCTCCTCTTTCTTCCTTTTCACACATCTTCCTGAGTCACCCCTAGTTCCCAGTTTGGCTTTATTTTTCAGCATTCATTGTTTGAGAGATACTATTTTAATTACATTTGATTTCTTTAAGTATTTGTTCATCTGGAATATGAACTCATCTCTCCTGATGTGTCATTGCCCATATCAAACACATTCATTGCATTTAATCTGGAGTCTTCTCAGTCTGCACTCACTCAGGCCTATATACTTTCAAAAGGAGATTTCCATTTCTCTTTTTAATGTTTATGTCCTGTACTGTTTTTCTGTCAATATTAGAGGCATCTATGAGGTGTTCCTTTGCTAATTACAAATTTCATATCACTATAAAGATGACGTTCTCTCCTGGGAAAGAATGCTGATACCCAAAGGAGATGGAGAACAGCTATTCCACATATTATTATTTGCTATCTGCACAAAGTGAAGAAATAATGTAGTAGAATAAAATGAATGACATCATACGTTGTAGGTGGGTTCTAAGGAGCTAAAAATCACTTCTCTTGCCTGTTATTTATATGTAAGTATTTTATGTTACTGCAGTTCTTGATGAAACTATGGCACATCTATTGGTACCCATTCTCTCACATTAAACTGCAGATAAAACCTGTAGAGGCTGAAATCAATACCACAGCAATCTTCTCCCAATCTCTTCTGTTGCTGTTTTTAAACAAAGAGAAATGTAAAAATCCCTTAAATGGCAAAAATGCATAGAAATAAGTGGACGATAAATGAATTAGGCACATTTGTTCTCTTCCTAGAGACCTTCCACTTTAGTGAGGTAAACATGAGCAGAAATATTTGTTAATTTCAGGGTTAAAAACTACCTTATCTAGAAAATGCTCTGGATGCATAGGGGAAAAATACACTTAGTGATGGTACGTGGAGGAAGATAGACTAAAGCACACTCCTGGACGAAGTAGGTAGCACAGTATTGTTATGACTATATCTGCTACAACAGAGAAGTTTGCTTCGAGTTATTTATATAATCTTTCTCAGATTTGAAACTGGAAAATTTAATGTAGATTTTGTGTTCATTGCAGCTAGAGTTGTGATTCTCGCTGTTTTATCTGGGGTGAAGAGTGCTGACTATGCAGGTTCACGCTCTGCAAAGGCGCACTTGCTCACAACCGTGCCGAGCACTTTGCTCATTTCCTTTCTTTAATTTCTTCACTTTGTGTTGCTGAGAGGGTTACGGCAGATTTTTGGTTCACATAAAAGTGTACAGTGTTAACTAGGTGACATATGGGTGGATGAAACATTACTGATTGTCCACTGCAGCCAGGGAGGCCGAGTTTCCATAGAGATAAGAAGGAAAAGTGCTCCGTGCAACCTAATTGGTATGCATCTCCAGATCAGGTTCATTGTGCTTTTGCTAATGACAGGGTTGTCTCAGTAATAAGGATGGTGCACTGGAGAAATTTGCTGCCTTGGTATATTTTTCCCTGGCAGAAAACTACTTAGAGACTGTAGTCAGTAAGAAGAGTGACTGGCAGGCTGAAGGGGCTGCTTAGCAGCATATGGGGGAAGGCTGGCGCTCTGTGCCACATGCATATGGCTGCCATTAAACTCCAGCTTTGCGCTTTGTGTATTTCTGGTCCCATGCCAGTAAGCCCACCTGCTGCAAGAATACTTGTAAAGCACAACTCAAAAGTGATTGAAAAGCTACTAGAATAAACTGTAATAACACAGTGCTTCACAGATGGGACATAATTGCAAGCTAAAGTGTACAGCCTCTGCAGTAATGAAAACACGAGCCATTAAATTAAAATCATAAGGGAAAAAACTATAAAAGTCTGTTGATTTTTTTTTTTTAGTTTTATTGCAAAACTTCAATTTTCTTGCCCTCATTAATCAAATACCATAAAACTACAGTGTTACTTTGTCAGAGTGAAGATTCTGGCAATTAAAGGGATGAATGTAGATTGAAATGATGTAACTTTTGTTATTTACTCACTTGGATAACTTACGCCTTGGACAGTGTTAGGAATGGAAAGCTGACACGAATCTATCAATTTGCAGATTAAGGTACAGTTCGGACTTTGCACTTGGAATTCACTTGTATAAAAGTTGGTTTAAAGGAGAAAAGTGCCAGTGTAGATTTTGCTTCTTTAATATGTTATTTTCACCCTTTATGTAATTGGTTTGATTTTGCTTAAAAATATATTCAAAAACAAAAAACAAAAAACAGACTTTAAAACTGTATAAACACACAAAACTACTTGAGCAATATCAAAGCAGTTTTAATTAGTGGTAGTGTGGTAATAATGAAATCGCTAATCTGACATGTAATTAGTTGTACGGTGTGTATGAGTGTTATGTGAAGCTGAATGGGCTCAGCAGGGCCCTAATACATTCTGGCCTCTCAAGGCGTTCTCTAGTGGAGAGAGGCCTGACAGAGCCATCTTTGTTCTGTTCCCTTTCTGTGGGTGGGCGATGCAAGGAGAAAGAAACATTTGTTTCACAGTAGTCACCGAAGTAAACAGGCTCTAAAAGCCTTTTTCATTTTTAATTATGCATTTCTCCAGCATCCGTCATAGCAAAGTCTATAGGACAGGTTTTAAGCAAGCCAAATAATGTCTGACTGGTTAAATATATATACGTGTGTGTCTGTTTATATATATATATATATATATATATATATACACACATATATATAGATATAAATACTTAAAGGAATAACTATAAATCTAACAATTGTGTTCATCTTTACAAGAGGGTCTTTCCTCCCTTTGAAAATATGAACATTTTTCAAAATGTGCCGTTTTTACAGAATTTATGTGGGAATTGCATTTGACCTAGTGAAGACTTTGGCAAACACTAGAGGTGCTAATGAGACACCCGTAAATGTTTGATCTCATCTCTTTTCTCCTCTGGAATTGGCCTTAAAAAAAAAAAAAAAAAAAAACTCTGAAGAGATAGCATCCATTCATTAGCTGGCTGAGAACTCATAACAATATCAGATGACTGGCATTTCTTAATATGCTTCCATTCAAAAGAAATGTATTTTTCGTTGCCAAGAGGAAGGTATACTGGTAGCCTATGCACTGTGGATTACCACCAGGCTTCCCAAAAGTATATAAAAAAAAAAATGTCTGTACCACAGAGAATCTGGACAATAATTCAGGTAAATATAGTATGCACAACTAAAAGATTGTGGTCAGCTTTATTTGCTTTAGCAAAGTTCATTATTTCCTTATTCAGGCAAGGCAACCAGGCATCTTTTCCCTGAATGAGATCAGTTTGTTCTTGAGTAAACAGAACGTAGCATGTTTTGCTCACACTTGGTAAATTTAAAGCTTGCTTGAGTGATTAGAGCTCAATTATTGCCAAGCAGCAATATCCAGGTGCAGACAAATAAACACTGAAGGCAAAGTGCTTATAATCAGTTGCTGGTTATTATTACTACAAGTCAGGCTCTAATGCTAGTGTTTATTACACAATACAGGTATCTTCTCTGAATCAGATAATTTAATCATTACTCTCCCACTGGTGCTTCGATGCTTGTATTTTATCAATATTTTTAGTAATAAATATTCTTATTATCCTTTTATTATTGTTATAAGACCACACAGGCCCTTTCTTTTCACTTAGGACCGTTTATCTGATGTGATGTTTGTACATCTTGACTGAAACCTATACCAGGTAGTGGGAAATTATTTGGAAAACTTGTCAAACTGCACTGTCTCTAAGTAATTTATTTATTTGCTACAAGCATCACATGAGATTGTTAGGGGCATTTGAATGGGGAATTTTCTATGTAGAAATTGTTTTTATCTTCTTAAATGAAGCTCATGAGCTTCATTTGTAGTAATGTCTAACTGTGTATCGTCACTTTTGCAAACTCCAACCATTTGTCAAGCTTTGGCTCCAATATTGTGTTCCAGGAATCAGGGGCATACCTACAGGTGTAAAGTTCAGTTTGCAAAAATGGGATTATGCTCCCTACTTTTTATGCTTGTCCTCATTCATGCCAGATTATTTTTGTGTATATGAGGGAACAGCAGTAGTGACCTCTAGGATGCAAAAAGACTAGGGTTTTGTGCTTTTCTGTCTCACACTAAAGCAGATAAACTGGAATAAAACTGACATAGTGCGTCCATATTGTTCTCACAGGTACCTGCCCCAACATTAAATCAAAAAAAAAAAAACAACTACAAAATTTGTATGATTGTGATACCCATCAAAGATGTGAGAGTATCAATTAAATTCAAATGAGAATTTAATGACAAATGTGACCTTCTCATTTGATGGACCCACTCATATGTTTTGAAGTCAGTAAAACACAAGTGGGCCCAACATTTCTCCAAGCTTTTCAGTCAGTTTCCTGAGAGCCTCAGAAAGCTGGGGCTCATCTGCTACAAAATACTCTGTCTGAAAAGTGAAATGCATTCATCACTAGGTGTTAAACATCCATTTTTGCTGAGATCATGACAATCCTGTCTTAGTGCACTGCTTGGTATCAGCAAGGCTAAAAGAATTTGGCACTGTGTAAAGCTTCCTATCTGACACCACTCCCTTCCTCCCACCCTAAAAAAAAAAAAATCAACCAACCAACCAATTAAAAAAAAAAAAAAAACAGTAAAAAACAAAGCAAGCAAACAAACAAACAAAAAACAGCAGCTTCTTTACAATGAAATATTGAAAAAATATATAGGAACCAGCAGGTTCTACTTTTAGTAATGTAATATAATATCTGTAAGACATTAGTCAGCTTTTTTTTTTTTTTTTTTTTTTTTTTTGAGATACAAAGTGATAACTTCACCCAGTATATTTAGGATGTTTTTTCTACGCTGAATATAATGGGAACTGAGAAGCTCCAATAGCACTGCACAGCACTTGCTAGACCAAACTCATATGTCTAATTCACGAGAACTCAGGCAGAAATGTCCAAGATACAAGTCCTTGGTTATTGTAACCCTGGTATTGTGGCCCTGTAACCACATACTGACAAACATCTTGGCTTGGGGAAGGGAATGGGATGACTTCATGTTAGAAAATGACTCTTTCCAGTAAGCAAGAAAAAACCACATTTCTTCCCTTAATCTATTTCTATATGAGTTTGGGAGAAAGAATTTTTCCATTCTATGATAATTAATTTGAAAAATATCACTTGTTGATTAAGATAAAAAGTTGAGTCTTTGGTTTTGAAAACTCATCCAGACATAATTTTGAATTGAGTTAATTAAAATGTTTGGTTTCAGTAATTCCATATACTTTAATTTTAACCTTTTGGTTTTCTTGCCTTTTACTAAATACATGTTTAAAACAATATACATGTGCTACATATAAAATGCATTTACTACTAGATATTTTTCATGTTGACTTTTCAAGTAGGAAAATATTTTTTTTTTCCTTGGAAAAATGTCAAAATTTTTGTCAATTACAAAACATTTTTCAAACTTTTCTTGAACTGGAAAAAAAATCTAAATCTACCTTTTAACCATGATGTCTTGACATCATTGAATTCACAACTATCTTCTCTATTGAGAATTCACAACTATCTTTAGCAAGCACATGGAATGGTCTCACTTATACAGGTGTGTACAGTCTGAACACGATAATCTGGGAGACAGAAGAGAGCTCAAAACAGTGAAATGATGTGACCTTTGTCTCAACAGCAATGTTTTAGCAAAACTCATCAAAATGTTGATGAGAGAGTGCCTATGAGAGTTTTGTTTCTGAAATCCACAGGGCAAAAATTTCCTCGGTATTTCTGGCCTCCTTGTCACATAAAGTAGCAACCTGAATACACAAATTGATATATTTCCTTTACTCTCTCAGTGCATCCCTGCCAGTAAGTCACATCCTCTGCCTGGGTGAACACTCCAGTATTTCTGTCTTATTTGCAAGTTTTACACAGCTCATACTCTGGGAAGTTAAGGCAGTGTGGTGCTAAAGGTTGAGGAGGAGCTTGTGCTTTCCTGCTAACCTTTCTGACTATATCTAAGAAAGTAATTTCATCGTATTACACAGTTAAATAAAGCTGTAAGCTACTTTGAAATTGTAATGGACTACTGGAACATAGCTCATGTGTTATTTGTTCTGGAGTACAGCAGTGTCACTTTTATTTATTTATTTATTTATTTTCCAAGTATTTCTTAGTTCTTGAGCTAATTTAACACATTTATGCCTATCAGTTCCAACCTGTAATTTCAGCCCAGCCCTTGCTGACTGTAGATCCATAAATAGTGTACTGCTAGACTACAGAGTTCAGGCTGACTCTTGAGGACTGGATCAATTCAATGTCAGCACCCATTCCTGTCCAACTTTATCTCTGCACATTTCCATTTGTCTCCACAGCAGGCTTTCAAAAATAAATTTTCAGGGCCTAAACTTGAAAGATAAAGAGATGGAATTAAGGCTCATTGCCATAAGCAAGGACCACTGCAAAACCAGAGTTTTTGAGAATGAGTTTATTAGGATTTCATGGAGGAAAAAAATTGTCAAAATTGTGCAAATTACAGAAACACACTTTGAAGTATTCAAATTTAATGAATTTGCAAGTTTTCATTAATTCAGAGAATTTTTATTGTTGGAGATAGCTATATTTTCTATTTGTGTTTTTCTATTTGTGCTTTGCAAAACAGTATCCATGGAAAAAAATAAGTAAGTAAAAATATGCTTTTTGTTTTTGACAAATATGGGAACTGCAAATTACTGGTGGAAAATGAATATTTTCATCTTTGTGTGAACTTGGTGAAAAGCCAACATCTTCCACACAGCTGCAGAGGTGCAGGGCCAAATTAATTCGTGGTGCAATTTAATGGAGTTTTATGAAATGACATGAGTAAGAATTTAGTCCCCATGCAATAAAAACAGTACATAAAATTCTCATGGTGGTAAACAGTTGATTAAGTATGGTGTTGAATAGAAGCTGATGTATTCACATATTTCATTGGAGTTGAAAAGGACAAAGCAGGTAAATAACCTAATAGGCTTGCTTTACTTATAGATATTTAAGTCCTAGTTTTCCTTACATACATACTTGCCCTTCTGCCCCCCCCCCTCCCCCGTCCCATATAGTTAAATTCATATTCCCCTATTTACTTATGTAGATAGATACGCTACACGGATGTACTACTGTTGAGCTTGTCTTAAGTCTAGGAAATGGAGTGTTTTAACCTGTAACGAGCCTACCAACTGATTCTGTTATATATTACATATCAGCTCAATTCACCAACAAGACAGTGGGTGTTTCTAACCCTTGAACCCAGAAGTAACACAGAATATCAGAGATATATCTGGAATTATGTAGAGAAGGCTGCTGTCACACCCCACCTGGGACATATACGTGTGTTTCTATTCTGACAGAACCAAAATATGTGGGAAAGGGAGCTAGTACATGACTATATCAGATGTCATCCAGTGACAGCAGTCTTTACAAGCTTGCAAGGTGTTATTGGGTTTACCTTTAATTCTGGTCTGATTTAAGGTCACATACTGCTTTATCATCTCTAGTCAGTGTTGGAGTCATAAATAAAGTGGTTACAATCTACTTTGGCTTTCCAGGTTAGATACAGTGGAGCAGAAGAGCTCTGTGGTGCACAAGTAAGGCATGACAGAACTCCATCTGCATGCAGATGTTTAAAGGAGTCTGTAGGGCAACCTGCAAGTGTTTTGGGGAATAGATCAACAGCTGGATCATACTGAGAATCCGCATTTGCTTCTGAATCATCAGCCTACTAAGGAAGTAAGAATTCAAAAGTCACAGTGTTCTCTAGGAACTTTTGAACTTTTGAAGTGGGGCTGGCAGCATGTGTTTGATTATTTATTTATTATTAATTGATTATTATTATTATTATTATTATATAATTCTGTGCTCAGATTTTGCATAGAAAAATTGTGTTATCACTTTTGAGTAAGTGGCATGTAATGCGTGAATTTTACTTATGTAGCTGTTTTCCTTCAGGATTTCAACAAACTAGCATGTGATTCAAGAACAGTCATAGCGTTTGTTTTATCTCAGCCAGTACATCTGGAATTAGTTAGTTTTACCTTCTCTTGTAGATTTTATAAAGCATAGCAAGGGCAACTACCAAAAGCAACTAACTCTCCTTTCTCACACTTCTCAGGATTGCCCTCTGGTCTTTTATTCTATTTAATATAGGATAACTGAAATGAGGAGTACCACTTCATATGTATCATTCCTAAAATACTACATTTATTGAACTCCAGACTTTGTTCTTTTTGAGAGTTTCAGTGTTTCTAATTAGAACTGAGTTTATTACCCTAATAGCTTTTATTCATATTAGAATACCAGTAAGACATAGAAAATTAGTTTTACAGTTTTTCTTTTTCAGTATACTTAGAGACTGTGGATCCACTTTAGGCAGCACTATGGATTTAATTAAATTCCACCATTAAATCACAAAGGCTTTTTAGACCTTTACTTTGTCCCTTGGAAGTGAGTTTACATGTGGAAAATTCATTTCAAAAGTAATAATTTTTAAAGTATACCAAAATGTATTAATAATTATCGTTATTTTATATTGGACCTTAGTGACATGGCACAGACATCTTTGATGTTTAATCAGTAGCTGTGCTTCTCAGCCTTATTTTCTTTAGTGATTAACCTTGACTTATAAGATAGCAGAAGAATATAAGACAGACTCTGAAAGACGGCTTCCTTTGCTATAGCTGTGTTTGCCATGAAATTGCACCTCATTTTCAAAGAAGTGCATGTCCATGGTTGATCACTTCTTATGAATGATCACGTGTGGACTTTCACTTATTATAGCAGTTCATAAATAAAAATGTGGTATTTATATAACCCAATTAATGCTGCTGAGGTGTCAACTGGTGCTTATTTAAAATGTTTAATAGGAATATATTTTTATTTTATTATTTTAAAATTGTAAAGTCTTAGCCTTTTTTTAATATAGATTATTTATTTTTATTTTATTTATCTTATTTTATTTATGTTATTTTATTTTATTTATTTATTTATTTGAAAACATAAACTATGTAAACTATGTAAGTTTAACTAAAAGTTACTATGTAAACTTACTATGTAAGTTTAACTATGTAAACTATGTAAACGTAAACTATGCAAGTTAACAAGACCTATGCTATATCTGGTATGGATTAAAACCTTCTTAGAAAATCATTTTATATTCCATTACAAGTCAGGATCTCACCAGCCTAAGAATAAGACCTTCCTTGTTACAAAGTCAGGGAGAGATTACGGAATTTCACAGAATTTCTAGGTTGGAAGAGACCTCAAGATCATCGAGTCCAAATCGAGTACATCCATTGAGTACAATACCAGTGTAATAGCACCCTTCAGAAATTCATGGATCTTTTCAGATACTAAAACTTAAATCCATCTTTTCATTTGAGATGCTAAAATATGCATCCAGCTTTTCCTAATGAAAAATTCTAAAGAGTAAGAAGTTTGAGGTAATGTGCTGCACACCAATTGCAGCACAGTACATCTGTCAGTGGACTTCTTTCTCTGCAGCTCTGGGATTACCTCTGAGAGAAAGAGCCAAGACAAAAAAAAATAAAGAAAGAAGGCCAGTATTCAGAGAAAACAGTGATAAAAATACATTTTAGACTAATGTTAAATTTAATGGAAGGAAAGGTGAACATGTTCAGCAAGTATCATATACCTCATATTGTAAAATGTTTAACTCAGAATTCAAAGCTTTAGTCCCAGAAACTGAATTCCTTGCGTTGCAAAGACAACACAGGGAATTATTTCCTTATTATTATATATTTCTCAATTACATTTCTCAATATCATTATCTCATTCAAGACTCATGGATCATGAGGTATAGCTTGACTGAATTCAGTACTAGAAGATACGATATCTGTTCTTCTAAAAGTTTAGTGCCCTGCTCCCCTTTGTTCCCCAGTACTAGAATGAAGCCATGTAAGAAATTGCTACCTTTGACTCTGGCATTTTCTACATCCAAAAACTGAAAGTAGAGTAGTTCTAGAGTACGTTGTATACCAACCATAATTCCCAAAATAAATCAATCAATAAATAAATAGATAAAAGCAGTTCCTCAGCTATTGAACTCTTAAGCTACCATCTAGTCTAATGTCCCTCTTCTCAGTAAAATGGTTGAGAACCAGCATAAACATAATTTATTGTCATTTACCAGCTGTCAGTAATACCAATATAACTTAATTTCAAAGTATGGTACTGAAACCTCACATCCATCATTATTTTTTTGCAAATAAGGGTATAAGGGTCACCATAACTTTTCCCTCTCTTTGGCAACCAAAAAAAAAACAAAAAACAAAAAACAAAACAAAACAAAAAACAAACAAACAAAAAAAAAAAACTTAGTCCCCAAACAGAAGAGATTGTACTGATTACCAGAAAATGGATCAGAAAACTCCTTATTCTCCCAGAGTATTCAAAATCTACATAAAGATGATAAAGACATTGGGAAAACATAGATCAAGACAAAAGCAGTAGCCACCTACTGCTCCATGAACACCTCTATGCTTTGTTCTGTAATCTTGCTTAAAAAAGGCATCTTGCAGTTCTTCAGTGCATAGCCAAAACTGATACTGAGATTGAAAACATGAAGTTACAGATGATTTCAGTCATAGCTCTCACAGGACCTTGCTTCCTTTAGCATTTCCCCCATTACATTCCTAACTTTGCTCCCCATTTAGTAAAGTGGGGTTTTTTTTTGTACTTTTAGAGGCTGCTCAATGTTCTTACACTGTGACCAAATAAAACACTTCTGACCTGCAGAGCTATCTGCAGTTTTGCTCTCTGTGACTAAACTAATATTTGACTATACTGACATATATTTCTGATTTAAAGTCTTGATTGTTTCTGTTCAGTATATATGGAATGAAATAAAGTGCCTTGGAAAGAGCTTCAGCTAATCAAGGAAACAGCAGACTGTCTGCTTGACAATGCAGGTCAATTGTGAACATATCCTAGTGTTTCTTCACTTTTTCACCTCATTGAATTCTGATCCTGGTTCAAGGTCTCTTTCTGATATTTAAGGTCTTCTGAATGGTTGTTTTTACCTCTTTCAGCAATTATATTTTTCTCTGCAGAAATGACCTTCATGACAGATCTGGTCCTCTATAATCAAAGGAACTGTAACAGGAATGGAAAGTGGCAAATACAAGAGCTAGATGATGTAATTATTTATGGTGAAATATAAAGAAACAGGCTTGAACATCCTGAGAATAAAATGAAAAACAAATTTTTCAGATTCTCTTTCATTGTTTGCTATCAACGTATGTAGTCAGCCTTTTTTTGTTTGTTTGCTTGTTTTTTCCTTCATCTTCTTTGTATACTCGATCTTTTGTGTGTTAGGTCATCATTTCCAGAGATGTGATTGGAAGGGCTTCAAACAAGAAGCTGAGAAGACTGGTAAACAGTCTGGCTTTAGAAGTAGTTTAGATTAGATATGAGTAAATACTTCAATCTGTGCTCATACACTGTCTCTCTATACTCCATAATTACCTTGACAATCCATCATTTACCTGCAGACTCACACAGGTGAGACAGCCTTGAAAAGAGTATCTTTTAGTCCTCTAGTGAAGACTTGATTATGAAGGGAAACACAGTCCAGGTACAGTAACAGGATCTTACAATACAGGCATTTAAATGTTTGCACTAAGTAAGACTTCAAGCTCCATGTACTTCAAAAATTCAAATGTCATAGATAACTTGCCACATCTTGCAAAGTCCCTGGTTTTCTAATGTTGTCAAAAATATATAATACTTACTGGTGAAGATGATGCTTTTCCACCCCCAAATCGCTCAGCAATGGCGTGTGGCACTTCTGCCATTTTCTTTGAAATCTATTTTTCATTGTAAAGGGGGAAGTGGTTTTTATTAGTATGCAGCCTTATATCTAAACGGACAATCGTTAAGTTAAAACAAGTGAAACATGTATGGGCTAACCATATGGATGACAGTACCAATTAATAGAGACTTTGAATTTATTTTTTTATATTTTGAGCACAGGGTGAGACCTGCCTTTTTCTAGCAAGTAGCAAATTTGAATGTGAAATGTCATTAGTGCTGTTTTTCACTAATACAATTTCTTTTCTGAATAACAAAAAAAACACATCAGTGTTATTTTTAATAAAAAACCCACCCTTTAATTTACATACATTTAGGGTGAAGTAAATGAAAATGCATTATGTTACCACTGTGCTATTGAATAATGAGCCTATAGGGTTCTAAATGGGAAAGAAAGTTGTTTTTCAAGCCTTGTACCCACTGTTCCCTTTACAAAGGTGCCATTGTGATCAGGATACATGAACTGGATTTCTAACAGTAAAGATCCACCTTCTGGCAGAGAGACTGGGAAATAAAGCACCCCAGTAAGCTGCCACTTCAGCAGGAGAAGCTGAGCTAACGAACGAAGGACAGGTGGGACTGCTCCCTTGGCCTTTCAGTGACATTTACAGCCTCTGTGCAAGGACATGCTCTTTTCTTTCTGTTTCTATTTTCTCCAGTTAATCAGGTGACTTGAAAAGAAGCTAGATAAGGGTATTGTTTGCACTGACAACATCCTGATGATACTGTCAGAGGAGATCACAGGAAAATGTTCCCTTTTTGAACCAATAGAGTCATTAGGGAGAGTACTCATCACTTGAGTGCATCTAGGTTAATTACCACAGAAAATCTGGAACTGGCAGCTATAATTTTTCTGAAGAAAGTACTGCTATTTTTACTCTTGATGCCATAGAATGTCTCTTAAAGTACCTCACAGGACCCCATTTTACAGTTCAATGGTAAAATAATTTTAGAAATATAGCTTTCTGGCTTAAATAGTGGGATACTATCCATGGAAATTTAATGAAAGTCCAAACTGTGAGTTATGTACTGTATGAATGAAATTCATCTCTGTTTGCCAGGACTGATTACTCTCCTTTCCATAAATGAGCAAGCATATTTCTCTATTGCAGTGTCACTTTGGAAAAGAGAGAAGTGTCAGGTTGAGATGAATGACTTATCCCTGCACAGATGTAGCAAACTGTCATATGCCTGCTTCTGTTTGCTATGGTACATTATGGCATAGAGAAGCCAAAAACCCTCCAGCATGAGACAAACACAGAATGCTGCTTTTGGATCAGCATCAAAGTACTCGCAGTGGATGCCTTTTTAGGAAAACAGAGACATGGTGTAGTTTTAACCCACCCAGAATTCAATGAGTGCTTGCAAACCCTAGCAAAGTTCTTGATTTTTAAAAAGCCTTAAACAATAACAGGAAGTTTTTTGAGCGTGCTGAATACTTATTCAACTAATAAATCTTAGAGCACTTCTACTGTGGTGCCTGTTCTCAACTGATCTGTGAAAAAGAGCCGAGTTCACTTTTTAGATTTTTTTTTTTTTTTCCAAAATTGTTTGAGGTCAGGAATGGTTTGTGGTGTTTGCTGGTCCCTGATGTAATAGACAGGCTTGACAGGTACAGTTAAGCCAGAACAGTGAGTGGAACTTGGATATTATGCTCATATCCAGTAGCATAAGCGTGATCTAAACACAAAATAGTTATTGAGGGCTTAGTGTGTGGAAAGAGTTTGGCTATAAATGTTCTGTTAAATGGCTAATGCAATGTGCCCTCATGTATTTATCTCACTTTTTCCTTCACCTTTTTGCTCTAGTAAAACTGGAAAAATCACTGTTAAATATTCTTGGGAACAGGTTTTTTTTCCATTATAATTCCTTGAGAAATTAGTTACAGATTTCCTGTTTGTCACTTTCTATAGAAATTTGGCTTATTTGACTGAACTGTCTTCTGTAAACAGCTCCCTCACTTAAATTATGAGTGTTTTGACCCTTTTCATTCAAGTTTGACTAAAGTTTTCAAAGAGATGCAATTCTATCAAGTTTCCTTAAGACAGACAACCATGTACAGATGATATAAAGAGAGTTCTGTTATCATAATAATAATAAACAGACATTATAGAGTCTCCACTGGAGAGACAAAGATGAATTTAGACCTTATATGCCCCTCTGGTCATAGAGCAGCTACAATTTTTAGAAAATTTTGTTTTAGACCCATTTCTAAATACATTAGAAGTTCAGGTGCCAATAACTGTTAGAGCAGGGAAAAATATTTCTGGTTTCCAAAGCAAACATTTTAGTAATTGCCCCTCATTTAGTTGTATTTTCTAATTTGCTTTACATACTACAGGGAATCCTGCAATTACCTGCAGAATGTACTGTCGGTACCTTCCTGGCTGAACTACCACCTCCCCTACACTTTGTTAGAGCTGCCATTCAATGCAGCTCTGATTCAGACTCAAGGGAATAGCCTTGACACAATGCACTGAAGGCAATATTTGCAGAGAAAAGAGATAATCACTCTAACAGCAACCTAGTTCCACTTTTCCATGTCCTGTGACCTCTTTCCTCCCTAGCCTTGGCACAAGAACTTAGTGTAAGTCCCTAGCACTCTGATGTCCCCCTTTCATGATCCCTCACCCTCAGGCACAATCTGGAGGTATTTCTGTCAGGTTGATATACTTCATATGATTAGATGAGTGAAATATCATAGTCTGTTTCCACTACGGTATGAGAGAAAGCTAGAGCAATGTCTTTATCTGCTGACACTTGCAAGATCATCACCTTTAACCGTGCACATTTTATGAAAAATGTACATAGTACAACAGACTTTAAAAATTAAACTAAATATCTTTTTTTTTTCCCTCCTTTTTTTTTTCCCCCACTCTGTTCAGGATTATTATTATTATTATTCATTCTTAATGATTTTTATTTTATTTTATTTCAGGTTTGCAAGGCAAATCCTAGTTCCACGTCATTTTAGGAAAACTCTGTAAGACAAAAGTACTCATAGATTGAACTGTTCTTAAAAAATCAGTTTCCTTTGTGATGTCCAGCTGCAGAATCTTCAATTAAACTCCAATATGCAAGGAAGAAAATAGAGCATTGAATGAAAACATAAGTTGCATAAAATTCTGGTGCCAAAATACCAGTCACAACTTGACATCTACAGTCTGTTTGTTTTTACATGTGTGTGTATATCTGTTTCAGAATTACATTAATAAGACTATGTTTTATTTATGCAGTGTTATAGATTTGTATGATGCTTTAGAAAGAAAATAGTTAATAAGTTCCTGCTAGTGTAGTATCCTACATCAGGCACACTATAGCACTACACGAGGAATGAGAAGGAGAACACTCTAACAGGAAAAACAATGTAAGCCCCCAGATTCTTATATCAAAACTTCTATTTTCATTTAAGTTGGCTGAAATGCAACTTGGGTACATTTCAATATAGACAATTTACTTTGTATTATCTTGATTTTCAGGAAGATGAGAAAACTTTATCTTTCAGCATTCTCACTACCTCTGCTCTTTGTGTGAAGAACGAATTGGTGGAAGTGTATGTACGCTTTTGCATACTTCTCACTAAAGAACACCCAATGTGAAGGAGGGAAATGTTGCATATGTCTTCATTTTGTTCATTTCATCTAGCTTCTTTTCAATTCACCCGATTAACAAGAAAATAGAAATGGAAATAAAAGTTTCATCTTTTGCAAGTGATAGCTACAGCCAATCTTGCTTGACACATCCTCCAGATTTCAGAAAATTCCAGCTGATGTTTATCAACAATGGTCATGTCATTGTGAGGATGCAACAAGACTTAAGATTCCTGAAACTATTATGTTTATATCATAATTACCACAAGACAATTGAACATATGTATGTCAGGTTTTCACTGTTGTTCTTCTGGTGCTATAAATACACTAGGGATGTGTCACTTTCCGTACTCCAAGATGGTGTCTAAGCTAAAGGAATACATGAATGCAAACTTTTCAGCCTGCTTCTTACTGTGCAGTCTTCATGCTATGAAAATATGAATTTGAATCTTACCTACTTTGATCTTTCACATTTTGCTAAAATATAAAAAAGGAAAGTCTAGTAAGTTGAACTTGCTGGGAAATATTTCAGAACATGAGAGAAATATAGAGGAAAGAGAGAAGGGAAGCATTATTATTGTCTTGATTTTTTCCTTAAGGAAAAAAGTAAAAGAAAAAGAGAACATACAAAAAAAAATCCCAAAAGAAAAAAAAAAAAAGCCAAAATGAATGTATGGAAAACCTTAGATATTCACAATGAAAATTCTTCAGAATGCTGCAGCTGGGCTTCTTGGGCAGACAATAATTTCCAAGATACACAGCACACTCCTCAGTTATGGAATCACTTTTGTGCAGGAAGACCCCAGACAGAGTATATCAAGGACAGGTGGTGCATCAACAGTGCAGCTAGTGGCACAAAACTACTCAGATGGTGGATCTTCCAAGCCATAACATCTATAAAACAACCCACAGGTGTACTTCAACACCAAATGCATTATTACATTTGTTACAAAAATGTAAATGTAAATATAAGTATTCTGTGTGTGTGTACTTCTGTGGATTTTTAGACATAGTTTGTTCAGGAAAAAAAAAAAATACATCATTTAAAAACTGGTTACACTTAAAAAAACAAACAAACAAAAAAAAACCTTTGAGCAACACGATGTTCCTTTTACTTTTACTTCCAAAATCCCCGGTGCAAAACTCAAACTTGCACAGTAGTCAGGTCAAAAGACACATCATACCTTTTTTTTTTTTTTTTTTTTTTTCCATTGAACAAGGAGTCACACAATGCCTATGGGTCATTTAAGTAACTTTTGTTATGATGTCTTTCATGGGACTGTTGTACAAAATATTTGTTTATTTTAGTGACTTTTAGGTACTTCAATAACAGTAGTGATTAAATTTCCCCGTCCTGTAGCATAAATCTCTCATTTTCATAAATCTCAGAGTAATGGAAGCATTTTAATTTTCTAATTACTTCTTATGAACTTCTAGGTTCCTTTTAAGAAAGCTAAAAACACAATGAATATGTGCTTGAATGAATGGCAAGCCATTCCCAATTATGCTTCTACCCCCTCTTCTGGAATTAGTTCAATATGTTAGTGGTTACAAAACAGCAGGATACTGGACATCAACAAAATCTGATGATGATATAATTAGTTGCTTATATGATGTAACATTGCTCTCAGCTGCTTATTTCTATCTTATTTATTTATTTATGGCATTAGAGTATTCTAAAATTAAAATTTGCAATTAAACCTATGTATGTGTTTGTTTGTTTGTTTTAAATATTTTAATAATATGACCTGTGTCCTTCCTGACATTTGGTGCATGAAAGCCAGGCACTGCCATGCTCCCTTTAGTACTAAGATGCCCATTCTCTTTTCAGTTGAAGCTACTGGTAGTTTTTGCCACTGAAGCGTGGTCATAACCCTTATAATAGGATAACTGAAAGAGGTGTATGTATCCTACATATTGGCAGGTTACCTAGGAGAGATGGTAGCAAAACATAATAATTATATGTATCAGTTACTGAGTTTTGCTATTGAGAATCATTGGTAGAAAAAATATGTACAGGATATTCCTAATTATCCTTTCAGTTTGGTAGCATATTCAAAACAATGGGAGAAATCTGCACTTCCTTCTCCTTTACTTTCTCTATCAGGGTCAACTTAATCTGACACTTTCATCATTAGTACCTCTGTAATTTGGCATAGTTTTAGGCCTTCCAGGGTGCGCAGGAATGCTTTCTGTTTAATAGTAGCTGAGAATATTTTTTATTTTTATTATTTTTTTTATGTAAGCTTCTTCAAAAATTTTATAGCAGAGTGAATTTTTGCATGTGTTAAAGTTAATGAGACAGTTAGCATTTTCATTCTGCCCTGAAAATGTGGGCACTTCAAAGCAAAGGTAACAATTCTTATGCCTGCTTCATTGCTTGATTGTGTTGAAAAGTGGGAACTCACCTCTAACAAAGGCTAATTTGCTGTAAAGTTCATGCTTTCTCTGATATGCATCTTCTGGGTACTTCAGATACAACTCTTTCCCACAATAAGATCTGAGAGGATTATTCTCTTTCTGAAAGGTTTCAGAAATAGCCGTACTGTTGACTGGAGGGCAGTTCCTTTTGACTTGTACTGAGGTTGGTTGTATGTTGTCTCTTATTCTCTATTTCTCTTTGAGTTGCCAAAAATTATTGCATAATTGATTTTCCAGTTGCTCAAGAGACCTTGAAACATCTTTTCTTGAGCTTTTTTATGTTGAAGTTCTCAGAAACAGCAAGGTGAAAAAGAAAATGAATAGCAGATATTATTTTTCTAAAACCTGTTCCACAGGTAGAACTGTATGCTGCAAACAAGGTTTCAGGAATGGAATTTGCACGATGAGATGTTTATTTAATTATTTTTGAAGTTATAGATAATTTCCTGTACCAAACATATATACATGTATATATATATTTAGGTTTTATGACGTATCTTCCTGCAGTTACTCTAGATTGGGAAAAGAAAAATATGGCTCAAAAAAGGTGGCTGTGATTTTCAAAGTGTTTTCATTAGTGAACAGAAGTCCAGTAAGCTTTGCTTGTCTCTTCCATAGATACTTAAGTAATAAATAGTGCTGGGAGATCTTGGAAGTTGCACAGCTGGTGTTCAGCATTGTATTACTTGTGAAGTGTAATGCTACATCAAATATTTATTAATCAGCAGTCCTTATGACATTTCTTCTTGCTATTAGTGAATGAAGTTTGGGTGATAGAAAGCTGACAAAAATGGTTTAATAAAAGAGAAGTATAGATATAGAATATGTTATTAAGCATCCTTTCATTGATGATTTTACCAGTGCCCCTCTGAGGGAAAAGAGAAAGATCTCTGACTGTTCACCTACAGACACCGATCCCTTTTTCCCCTCCCCAAAAAAGAAGAATGTTTGTCTGAAATTCCTGGTTCCTTTAGAATGTATTGAAAATACAGCTTTGGAAAATGAGTGAACTGTAATAATACCACTCATCAATTCATATTTACTATTACTGGTACATCAGAAGGTGTTTGATTTCCTCATGTCAGAGGACAGAGTATGCATTCTCTAAGAAAGTCCTCAGTTTCTATCGCACCTTTACAGAGATAAAGATTATTCTGTAAAAGTAGGCAACATATTATATGCACCTACTGTGACATTTAAATGTAGTTAGAAAGGAAAAGGGAGGAACCAATACAGCTGACAATTCAGATATTTATTATCTGTTCATTGACAGTGGTATACCAGTTTCTTATTACATCTGTTTATAAAAATGCACATAAGCAGTAGAATGGTGATCACAAAAGAAGTATTTTTTAATGAGTTAGTTGTTATTCTTTAACATTTTTAGGAGGTTTCCTTTATCTCATCATTTTATTTTATTTATTTATTTATTTATTTCCTGCATTGGTGTAGACTGTGTCAGATTTGCTCACTTTTCCTCGGGCTAATGGAACTTGAGAGATTTATTGAAAATAAACAATTCAACATGAGCAAGATGCAGAAACATATCTTGTCATTTAATCCTCTTCTTGTCATTTAATCCTCTACCATTTTTAGATTTAGTACTTAATCTTCAGAACTGTATTGAACATGACACAGTTGTAGGGCTTTATTCATGCTGGGCAAGGAAAGAATAATTTCACAGAATCACAGAATTGTAGGAGTTGAAGGGACCTTGAGAGATCATCGGGTCCAACCCCCCCGCCAAAGCATGTTCCTTAGAGCAGGCTGCCCAGGTAGGTGTCCAGATGGGCCTTGAATACCTCCAGAGAAGGAGACTCTACAACCTACCTGGGCAGCTTGTTCCAGTGCTCCATCACCCTCTTCGTGAAGTTCCTTTACATGTTGGTGCAGAACTTTCTGTGCTCTACCTTGTGGCCATTACCCGTTGTCCTGTCCCCACACACCACTGAAAAGAGGTTGGCCAAATCCCTCTGTCTCCCAGACTTCAGGTATTTATAAACATTGATAAGATCCCCTCTCAATCTTATTTTCTCCAGGCTGAATAGACCCAGGTGTCTCAGCCTTTCTTCATAGGGAAGATGCTCCTGGCCCCAGGAGCATCTCTTTCCAGGAGATCCCTGTCTTTTTTGTACCAGGGAACCCAGAACTGGACACAGTACTCCAGGTGAGGCCTGACCAGGGCAGAGTAGAGGGAAGGATCACCTCTCTTGACCTGCTGGCCACGCTCCTTTTAATGCACGCCAGGATCCCGTTGGCCCTCTTGGCCAGTGCCATGAGCACAGTGCTGGCTCATGGTCAACCTGTCATCCACCAGGACCCCCAGGTCCTTCTCCTCAGAGTTCCTCTCCAGCAGGTCATCCCCCAGCCTGTACTGATACATCTGGTTGTTCCTTCCCAGGTGCAGGACTCTACACTTGCTCTTATTAAACCTCATTTGTTTTTTCCTGCCCATCTCTCCAGCCTGTCCAGGTCTCATTGAACAGCAGCACAGCCTTCTGGTGTGTTGGCCACTCCTTCCAGCTTTGAGTCATTGGCACACTTGCTGAAGGCAGACACTTCCCTCATCAAGGTCGTCAATGAAGATGTTGAACAAGATCAGACCCAGCACCAACCCCTGGGGAACTGCTAGTCATAGGTCTCCAGCTGCACTCTGTGCCGCCGATCACCACACTCTGAGCTCAGCCAGTCATGCAGTTCTCAACCCACCTTGCCGTCCACTCCTCTATCCCACACTTTCTCAGCTTTGCTATCAGGATGTCATGGGAGACAGTATCGAAAGACTTGCTAAAGTCAAGGTAGATGACATCCACTGCTCTCCCCTCATCTACCCAGCTGGTGATGCCATCATAGAAGGCAACAAGGTTGGTCAAGCATGACTTCCCCTTAGTGAATCCATGCTGATTACTCCTCATAACCTTCTTCTCTTCCAATTGCTTGGAGATGGCATCCAGAACACGCTGTTCCAACAACTTTCCAAGGACAGAGGTGAGACTGACTGGCCTGTAGTTTCCCAGATCCTCCTTCTTGCCCTTCTTGAAAACCAGAGTGACATTGGCTATCCTCCAGTCTTTTTAGGTATTAGTCTATATAGGTATTTCAGTTGTTCTAAGATGAACCATGCTCCTCTTTTCTCAGTAAGTTTGGGTTTATAGACTTGCACAGAACTGGACTTCTCTCCTTCTCCTTCTCCTTCTCCTTCTCCTTCTCCTTCTCCTTCTCCTTCTCCTTCTCCTTCTCCTTCTCCTTCTCCTTCTCCTTCTCCTTCTCCTTCTCCTTCTCCTTCTCCTTCTCCTTCTCCTTCTCCTTCTCCTTCTCCTTCTCCTTCTCCTTCTCCTTCTCCTTCTCCTTCTCCTTCTCCTTCTCCTCCTTCTTAAGTCATATAAATAATTCTGAATAACACTACTTATAAGATGATCCTGCTGGGTTAAGAGCTGTGTAAACACATTGAAACTATATTGTGTAAACACACTGAAAACAGAAGTACAGTTCTGAATTGCTTAAGCTTCAGACAGCCAGTGAGAATGACAAGATAGCTGGATGGAGTGCTGCAGCTGAGTGTGAAAAGTTCTTCATGCATGTAGGTGTTTTTACACTAGAGAGGAATGATTTATAGATGTCTTGTTTGAGCTTGCTAAGAAAAGCTTTACTATAGATTGCACTAACTTAAAATGGTGGCCAGTGGCGAGCATTTAACAACCAGCCCTTCTTTAAGCTGACAATAAGACAGTTTAAAGGCACATGTCTATGTCCGACAGACCGTTTGAACATTTGAATATAGGGCTTCATGGAATGTTGTTTGAATAGTTGTGGCTATGTAGGCATGCATGTATGTGTGTGCACAAATGAAGAAAAGGGAGAGAAAGAAGTAGAAGACATAGCATAAAATAAAAGGATAAATCACAGAAATAGGCCAGATGGACTCAGAGATACATTGAGATAAGTCTTTTTGGTCTGAGGAGTCATCAGAATAGTAGTATATCTGTGAGAGAGAAAACTCCCTTCAAGAGCTTCACCTCTTCTTACCTGTGGAGAGCAGTCACACAGACTGGTCTGTGTGACATGAAAAAGACATCATCAAATAAATGATTGAATCAATTACATATACTTAATTTCTGAAACTGTTATAACAAGTTGAAGCATTCATAAGACATTGAGCAGCCCTCAATGACACATCATAACTGTATTGTCCAATATTGGGCAGGGGTAACTATATACTCCAGCAATGAAATAAACCACTCTGTTTCACAAATGTCTTCCTACTCCACTGAGACATCTGTTAATGTGATTTCTCCTCATGAATATATGTTACCACTGGGTAAAATATCTTTAGAGTTTTGCTAGCAAGTCATTACTGAAGTTTAGTTCACTTTTTGGCTTTTATTAAAATAATAAGCCTCCTAGACATTATTTTAAGTTGATGCAAATGAATAAAGACAGTAATTTATGTTAAAAGGAAATTCACTTAAACAGTAGAGAAAAAGTAATATCCTTTTTCTATTTTCTTTTCCTTTGCTGTGTTTTTGCAACCCCCCCCCCCCACACACACAAACACTTTGTTTTTTGCTATTCAAAATAAAAGTGCTTATAGGTCTACTTCTCTTTAGACCAACAATTTTATATAGCTACCCAGAGCAAAATATAGAATTTACTCAGATGATTTTTTCTCATTTTTCCTAGGTAATTTATAAGAAAATTACATTTGCTATCATGATGCCTGGGCTTTCCTCTCTCTGTTTCCAATTCTTTGAAATGATGTGGTCACTTAAAAGAAGTTAAAGTATCACAATGAAATTATGGGCTGGGTCACACAAATTGAATGTATAGGTTAATCCCAATTTTTAAAAAAGATCCTTTTAAGCCATCTTCTCCTAGCATCTCTCAGTACAAATAGTAATGATCCACTGAACTGAATCTGAGATTGCCTTTTGCAAATTGAAGTTATACTGACATAAAAATAAAGTAGCACAAACTCATACAGGACTGGCAGTTACATGAATTAAACTACAAATCACTAGTGAATCAGACCTGAAAAAGTGAGACATTTCAAAAGTGCCATTGAAAATAATTTTGAATTTTCTGATATTTTTCATCATTTTTTTTATTTCATTCCCCTCATACCTCCTTTTAATTAGGCTGAAACTGGCTACTGAATGCACATTGCGAATAAACTTGATTTGCCAGAAATTGTTCTAAGTTGTTTGGTTGGTTTTTTTTTGTGTTTTTTTTTTTTTTTTTTTTTTTGTCACAAAAATGATTTTTTCCTTCAAGAAATGGCTAATCTTAATGTTTTCCATTGCTTTTATTCAGAATGTTATAATAATTTATTTGAAATGTGTTCCATTTCAAGATCAGGACTTAAATTTTTATACATTAAGTTGGACTGGAAATGAAATAAAACCTAAATAATATATATTATTTTATTTTTTATTGAATCATCAGTCTATTTTCTGGAATTAAGAACTTTGCTTATTGCTATTCTGTTTTGGATAGTCATCACTTACACTGATAGGGTTTTTTAATTACCATTTCAGAGTAAAATGAACATTCATTATAGTACAAAACAGAAGAAAAAATCACTAAGCAACATCATCAGACTTTTTTTTTTTAACTGATTAGCTTAAAAGGTATACCCATCATAATAAGAAAAAGTAGCATGGAGAATGCAGTTGAGTTCAAACACATATGGTATTAATCTCACATAATGAGCATTGCTTCAATTGGCAGGAGAAACTACACTAAATAGATGGTAAGCTACAATTGGCTTCCTAAAAAATCACGGCCCTTGACTTTAATTTGTCCTCTGCATCAGTTTCTTGTATTTAAGAATGCTTATTATTAGGTCTTCTTGCTGTGCTCTCCTCAGTTCCGTGCTACTAATTGGTTTAGAGTGAGTCTGGTGTTCTCTAATACAACCTCCTCTGAGGCCGCTAAGTCTGCTGGAATTGCCACCACCCACTGTCCTCTCAGTGCTGTAACAACTGCACTTATTACACCATATAATATCTCTTTTGTAACATTTTCCAGTAATCTCTCCCAATCCAAAATATATTCTTGATGAGATGTTGGCATTGGTTTTCATCTTATCTTTCTATGGTAAAATTAAAATTAGTTATTTTTTTCTCTCTGTTTATTAGTTGTTTTTTTTTATTATTTATTTTTTTTATTTTTATTTTTTTTTTAATACAAGAATATGTTTGCTGCTGCATTCACAAATGTTCATATATCTGGACATGAGTTTTATGTACTTTCTACATGTATGTAGGGATATGCGTCCTTGTATATATGTGTATTGAGTAGAGTCTTTATGTAGGTAATTAGTGGATCTTTAAATACATATTGGTATGGCCAGATGCAGACAGATATATGTTCACCTGTTTGTTTTGCCAGCTGGCCCTGTTCCCAGAAAGGTTTATCAGCTTGGGCATGGTGCCATGGTAGCAGAGCTATTCAAATCATGGGCTCGGGCTTGTTCATTTTCAGCCAGCTGATACCAAGAGCAAGACAAGGCAAACTTGCACACCTAGGTATATCACAAAGTCTTCTGAAAATCATTTTGTGGGATCCTCCCTGCCTTTTGATTGTACTATATAACAGGTTGACAAAATTTACTTTTTTTACCAAACTGAATTTGACAGTGAGAGATTTGACAATCTATACAGGGAAAAAAAAATAAAAATTAAATTTTGGTCTGAAAGTAGAATAAATTTCTTAGCTCTGTAACATGAGCCTGTTTTTCATGCTGGAAAATTTCAGGGAGAACCAGCGTTTTCTACTCTGAGCTATTGTTTCTTTCTTGGTTCCGTTACAGGTATCTACTTGGCACTTTATCTTTCAACCGTTGCCTGCAGGATTCACTCTCTGTAGGTACAGACAGTTGACTGAGAGGAGGTCAAAATAATGCTTCAGATAGCCATGGCTCCCAGTTAATTGTTCCTTTCAGCTGCTCTGGGGAAAAATCATGATTGAAAGTAATATTTTTCTAAGACAATGACCCCTGCCATCACCGTCAAAATCAGGGAGATATGTCTTATGCGATCTCATATGTACCAGAGAACATGGGGATTTCTTCTTGACCACAGTGTCAATGAAATTAGGGGACTGAGCCATTCTCTTTTTCTACCTCTCTCCAGTAAAACTATGCAGTCACTGGACTAGGATTGCATACAAAGTTCGTACATCCCCACTGAGGTAGAGGGTTTTTTACCGGCTGGGAAGTCGGAGACTTTTCAGGACATGCTAAGACACACTCATTTTCACACCTTATCCAAAGTCTCTCAGAACCTATAGCTGATGAGCATCTCTGCAAAGGGAGAAGGAAAAAAGAGGAAGTCAACTGAAGGCCTGCAAGATCCAGAAAAATTCCTACCAACTTTCACAAATTCTTCGAATACCACTTTAACAGTAGATTTGTGCAGTTGTTAAGGATGCTAGAAGGCAGCAGCTTCAATCATGAGTTTATTGTACTGTTACAGAGGTGACTTGGGACCTTCAGTGACCAAGGAGGAAACAGGATTCAAGAACAGATTTACAAAAGTTTCACCAAAGTTTTAGCACGATCATGAGACCTCCCCTACATTACGGAAATAAGAAGTCATTAGGGAAATCATAGAATCATTAAGGTTAGAAAAGACCTCCAAGGTCATCCATTCCAACCATCCCCTTACTACCAATGTCACCCACTAAACCATGTCAGCAAGCACAAATCCAACCTCTCCTTAAACACCCCCAGAGACTGTGATGCTACCACTTCCCTGGGCAACCCATTCCAATGCCTGGCTACTCTTTCTGAGAAGAAATACATGTACATGTATCTCCTAATTTCCAACCTAAACCTCCCCTGGCACAACTTGAGGCCATTCCCTCTAGTCCTATCACTGGTTACCTGTGAGAAAAGGCTGACCCCCAGCTCCCCACAGCTTCTTTTCAGATAGTTGCAGAGACCACTAATGTCTCCCCTGAGCCTCCTCTTCTCCAGACTAAACAACCCCAGTTCCCTCAGCTGCTTCTCGTAGGACTTGTGTTCCAGGCCCTTCATCAGCTTTGTAGCCCTTCTCTGGACAACTTCCAGGACCTCAATGTCTTTCTTGTAGTGAGGGGCCCAAAACTGAACACAATACCTGAGGTGCGGTCTCACCAGAGCAGAATACAAGGGGATGATCACCTCCCTGGTCTTGCTGGCTACACTGTTCCTGATACAAACAATAAGTCCTGATGCTGCCAATCATCTTCTCTCATGTCCATGCAAAGTAGAGCTTCTGACAATGGACAGGTGCAGGCCTTAGGCTGGCTCCAGTCCTTTGTTTATGTCTCCCTGACATATGCCTCCCTGCTCTTCTCTGGAGTTGAAGTTTTCTCAAATTGGAATTTTTGGTGTTTTTGTCACGTAATATGTATGTTGATCCAAGCACAGCCTGCAGAAGTGCCCATGCAGGTATTTACAGCTTTTGGAAGAGACAAAGCAATCAGTTCCTAGCTGCTAGGTAGAATAGTTAACTCTTTTGTTGCAGAGCTATTGAGTGTTTTGTCACAGTAGTAACTAAGGAATGTAATAGCTGTCTTTAGAAAACTGGTTTGGCTTGAGCTGATCCTTCCAGTTAACAAATATTTATACTTCCCTTAATCCAGTCCAGTTTACTGGATAGCTTGTGGATAGACTGTTGTTGCTAACTCAATAGTAATAACTTCTGCAGTCCCAGGACTTGTTTATGTTTGTTTGTTTGTTTTTTTTTTTTTTTTTTTTTTTTAATTTATTTTGTTTTGTAAGAATTACAAAAGTGGCACTCTAAAATTGTATGCATTATCAGAAGATAAGGGAGAAAACAGTTACTTTGGACAGTTTGAACAATTATGATTTAACATATGAAGAGAAGGTTCTTAGAACTAATATGACAGTTTTAACTTGCAGATAATGTTTTTCTGTGTAACTTTCAAGTCATTTTTAGAACTCATCAGAACTTCTCATTTGTCTTTCATAGGAAATCTTTCCTCTTGCTGAGATTTCCTTTCAGCACAGATTAGAAAACACCAAAATTTCCCTCTGAAAATACTTTTTGAAATATTTAAGATATTTCTTGATTTGTGTTTCTTGAATAAGAATGAAGCATTGAATGCTCCATGAAATTAAACATTTTGATGAGTTTTTGTCATGACATATGATTAAATAATATATTCCCATAAAAAAACTTCTATGATTCCTGATGTATTTCTGGCAATGTTGACCAACTCTAGCCATTGCTAAAACGACAGCTTTACCATAACTACTTCTGGCTCCTCAGGCTTGCACTTATTCCCACCCCACAAAGTTAAATTATATACTTCCTTGTCTCTCTTAAAATCTGATGATCTAGTCTGGTGACTGCAAAAAATATATATATATATTATTCTAATCTGTGTCTTTTGATATTTAAATGATGGAAAGGATATGTAGTGCATATATGTATTAAGCACATTCCTTTTACATTTTAGTTTCTTTATCAATAGGCATGTTTTCTCGCAGCTTTTCAATATAATTATTTTTCTTCCGTCAGTTATCTCAGGTAGTCTATCATAATGGAGGATGTGCAAAGTACAACATCAAGAACAATTAACTCACTTTTAGTTTCTCAGTGAAGGATGGTTTTAATGCTACAGTTTTGTTTATTAAATATTCCATATATCTAGAGTCTACTGTGTTCTCTTAACATACTAATTCCTCTAGTATGAAGTTTTCACACATAGCTGAATTTCCCCCATTTTGCTTACAGGGTTATCAGAAACTTATCACCAGATGGAATATTTGAAAAAAAGTTGTTCCAATCTTTAGCTCATCTTCCACAATTTGTTCTGCATAAGATTGTAGAAATGACTTTTAACACTTTCATGTCTTACAGCATCCTGACACAAAGATGCACTTAGCATGAAGTAAACTAGTAATGATTTGGAAGTCAATACAACTATTTACATGCAAGTGCTAGAGTCTTTCACTTGACCAAGGCATAGGAAATTGCAACTGTAATGTAGAGCAGTGTACGAACCTTTACTTTCTATTAGGTCATTTATAATAGCTTGAGTATAACCTTTAAATTTTTTGCTTTCATAGACAATATTTGCCATCATTGCTCACAATACAAGAAATATATTTTGTTTCAGATTTGGACACTCTTAAGAATGAAAGAAAGAGAAAGTAAAGAAATACCGTTCCGAAATCATCTCTTGTATTGTTTTATGAATGGCTGTGGCATATATGTTATAAAAGACAGAAGCTTGCAGTTTTATCCTTCCTTTGTGACTACCTCTTTGTGTGAGTCAGCAGAGGCAGGCAGCAGGAACAACAACAGACCCACGACTGAAAAGTAAAAAGTAAATTTATTTTCATTACCTTGCCAGCTGAAGGATCCCTGAAGCAACACCAGGGCAGAGGGACACAAGTGGGGGGACACTAGAACCATTAAGCTTGGTCCATGCTAGAAGATTGCTGACCTGTTGTTTACATCTGTTTATCAAGGGTTTATGGAGGTCTAGTTCACTACCATGCTGTGATCTTCACTGTGCTTTTTGATCTTTTCCATACCAAGGCTGGGAGATAAGTATGCCTGACAGGACACTTCCAAGTCTACCAAATGCCTATGTTATCTATACACAAATGTGGTACTTGTCAAACACACAGAGGATAAGCATCAGTATGTGTGATTTATGTGTTTTCCTACATTACTACTCTCCAGATTTTATGGATTCCCAGCTGCATGTTCACCTGAACATACTTACAATCCTCTTTGCCAGTTTTCTGTTCTCATCCCATCCTCCTTGCTAATCTGCTTTTAATCCATTCCTCTTAACACTCATATTGTAGCTGACTTTTGCCAACCTCTGATCAAGAAGCAGTTGTAACAACCCAGAGCTTTGAGCTTTCTGTGCTTGCCCAGTTCTTCTTCTCCTGCACCAAGAACACATATCCTACCTTCTTTCTGCTGCAGACTGATTGACAATAGTATACCTTTCTTTTCACCCAGAGAAACAGTAGGGGTCTTCTTAAATTCAAAAAGAGTATGAATCATCAGTATTAAAGACATTAATTCACACATTTATGGGTTGATTGTCTCCAGTGTTCACCTTCTTCCTCCGGCAGTACCTTCCATGGCATGTGAATTCATCAAAGAGAACGGACTGACAATAAAGTTGGTCAGGCCACTTAAACATATGCACCAAATTTAACTGGGCAAGTTAGCAACTCCATCATCCTTGTGTCATTATGTATTCCCTTCAGAAAGACAGAGACTGATGCTGTCTCCTTCATAGAACCTCAATTTGCCATCATTATAAGTATCACTTGTGTATAAAGCTAACAAGACTAGTTTAGTCTTTTGAGCCAAGATAAATGTCTAAACCTGGGAGCTGCAAAAACTCACATCCACTTTAATTCCAACTCAAAGAATGCTACTTAGAGCTGCTTCTATCTTTTCATGGATTCAAGTGAATATGATAGTACTGGTTACACACAGATCATATTTTCAAAATTTTCTTTGTAATCAGGGTGGCTATGTATTTTAAATTCTTATATGTTATGAAAATTTAAATTCAGCTAGGGAAGATTCCACTAACCAGCATAGAATTCTAATGCGATTTGTTTCAGGTGCCTTAGTATGCCCAAAATATTTGCAGTAGGTTGTCAGACATGACTTAGCTCCTGTAGGTGATCTGTGCCCTTATGGAATGGCATCTGGAGGGTAATGGGGATCTCACAGGAAAATTTAGTCAGCAATATCACATCTCCAGAGCTTCTCTGGAATCTCTGGGGTTGTGATTCCACACTGGAATATGCCCATGAAAGTACAGGACACTCTGGGACTAAAAATATTTAAGCCTTCACATTGTTATACTTTGTGCTCTCCTCTGCACTCATTCTGCAGTTGGCAAGTACTGTGATACTGTGATAGATACTGTGAAGGCTGCTGTATTTGTATCTTAGTATACAGACTGTATTTAGCATGAAGAACTTGATGTGAATTACATCACCACCACCACCACCCCACAAAAAGGCCAGTGTTATAGCATTTAAATGAATATTGCTACTCTCTGTTAATGAATGCTAAAATAAAATTATCACAGAACTATCTGTAGCATTTTTAGCAGTGAAGTTTTTATTTTCAGTAGGAGTAGTTTAAAGGAAACTGCTTTACAACCACAGTCATTGATTGAGACCATGAGTATACAATCATGGATTGATTGATTTATACACTTATATGTTACAATGAAAGTTTAGGGTGTTTCTTTTTTTCTGAATTTATTGCAAAATAATCTAAATCTACCACCTTGCTGGGATTTGGATTTGCTATAATTAATATCCATTTATATTGTCTCTCCATCATGCTCAAAAGTTATCTCTTAAAAGTACAAGGTATCATGAAAAGTAGTCAGACTGTTTATGTTTCTTTCCTTCCTTCCTTCCTTCCTTCCTTCCTTCCTTCCTTCCTTCCTTCCTTCCTTCCTTCCTTCCTTCCTTCCTTCCTTCCTTCCTTCCTTCCTTCCTTCCTTCCTATTTCCCTTTCCCTTTCCCTTCCCCTTTCCCAATGAGTAGAAGTGTCTTAAAATTAAAGTCTGTCTGTGGCCTCATGCCTGTGAATTAGCATGCAGAGCTACACAGGCCTTGTGCTGGAGGCAGCAGTACAAGCCAGCATTGGGAAAGAGCAGCAGCCGGTGAGGGAAAGGGCTAGCTGCAGGAGGAGGGATGCAAAAAAAGCAAGAGAATGGAAAGCAGCTTTCAAAAGGGAGGTAAATGGGAAAGACAAGGGCAACAGCAACAGTGGAAGGGTGAAGGTGAAGAGGGGAGAACAGCTGTTTTTTCCCCTTGCATCCTGACTGAGTTTTTCTCTGAAATGCCCATGTTTTTTGAGCATATTGATTCTGTGACCCTCTTTAGCTGTTTGAACTCTCCATTGGAAAGAATCAAATTCAATCCAAATCTGTTTCTGGGATCTGTATTATTTTGCATTCCCTTGAGGTCTGAAGGAAACAGAAAAGACAAATGGTGTGATAATCACAGACCACACAAGAAAAAAAAAAAAAATCACAAGTAGGGGAAAAAAAGCCCAGGAGAGGCCTGATTTTCAGGGACTTCTAATGTAATGGTCAAACTTCTTCAATGATTTTTTTCATTGTAAGAAAAAAAAAAACAAAACCACAATAAGCATGGAAAGTAAACAACAGTAGCATCTAAAACTGAAAACTAAGATATTGATAAGACAAGAACTGGTTCAATATTTTTTAAAACATCAAATGTATTCAATGCCATTAATAAATTTTAGTCTTTCAGGCAAGGTACTTTTCCCCTGTACTTTCCTGGAAAACTGTTTTGGTACCATTAGGCGATGACTCGCGAAGATACGCTCACAACAAACTCCTTTGCATTTGCTTGGCTATTGTACTGTTGGTGCAACTTGTATAGGTGATGGGCTTCCTTCACCTGAAATCTGAATCTTTACAATCCACAGTTTTATTATAACATCAGTCTGTGCAAAACAGCAACTTGGGAATGCCACCTGAATCTCGGTAAAAGCAGAAGGTACCTCAGTACTACTGTGAACTGTAACTGATCCAGAAAGTAGGAGTAAACTCCTATGGAACTAAAATACATTAGTATAGCAGAACTATTTAAATGTGACTGCAGTGTAAATAACATCATGTTTCTTGGAGAAAGGTACAGTCAAAAGAAACTATACTAACTTGGAAAGGGAAATGAATGTTGATTTAATTGGCTACTTAATGATTATCTGTTTTCTTCTTCTTCTTTTTCTCCTTCTTCCCTTTTTTAATCCAAACAGAAAGGTTAATCTAACTATACATTTAAGGCTTTTAAAGGCTCCATTACAAGACTTATTATGCTAAAAGAAACATACCTGGCATGCTGCAGTTTTCTAAATGTATCAGCGATGCATGTAATGATTCACTTAAACCATCATGGTCAGAATTCTTTTACATTATTTCTATGTAAATTGGATGCTTCACAATTACTATAATATGTGTGAAATTCCACTTATTATTTCTTTTAACATGGAAACTTTTATCACTTAACTTCAACTCACTGGACAGAATATTTGAACCATTTGCAGTCATTAGAGCATTTTTGTTTGGTCAAAACCCTTGTGGGATTATACTTTGGAAAAATAGCATGAATTACATTCAATGCAACTGAATGGCAATTTTAAATATATAAGGGGCATCAGGAGTGCTTGTCATTATACTTAGAATTCAACATTATATTTTATCTGTTATGGACTTGTTTTTACATTTGCGTCTTTTATCTTCAAGAAACTTCTATCAGCATGTAACATTAAAAAACCACAATCCATATAGAAAAGGCTATCTAGTGAAGTACACCTAACTTTTCATGTTCTGGAGAACCAATTCAAAATACTTGGGTTACAAGTTTTTTCATTCACCTTACAAGTCAGAAGATATTTTTCTATATCCTAGGAATCACTGGGTGAACAAGCACAGCTGGAAGTCTCCCCTAGTAATACTGAAGGTGATGTTCTGCTTTGGTAGACTTGGCACAGGGTGTCACTCAAAACTTTCTAGGATTTCAGAAAGTGACAATCCACTTTGGAAGAAGGCAGAAGAGAAAAGAAAGAGTTCAGAATCACAAATGGCCTCACAATCCAAGCAGAAAGAACTGTAGGAAACACTATTTTGAATGTCTGCTTTCTCATTCTCCCACAGGTAAACTAGCCCAGTTTGCAGCCTCTTAGTTTTGAGTGTGCTTCTCTGGCTGCAACTAGCAGGAATAGGGATTTGCAGTTCAGATACCTTGAGATTGCTCCAAGAATCCAGGGATTATTATTTACGGACTTTCAAAGAATTATAAGTGTTTGCACTAGACAGAGAAGCAACCTAGAATAACAAGGAGGTTTTGCAGGAGGTAGTGCATGTACATATCTTTCATGATCCAGACTAGTAGGTTGACAACTTTTGCTTATTCTGGGGATCTTTCAGTAATGTCCTTTCTTCCATCATCTTCCTACTCATGTACCTGCCATTTTGGAAGAGTGAAAATTTTATGTTTCTGCTTGTTCTGGCTTTAAGCCTTCTCAATCTGTTTCTATTTTAACCCATTTTGATAACATTTTCCCAGAAAAGTGTTTAATGAAATTAGTAGATTTTAAGGACAATTTGAATGTTTGTTTGTTTCTCTGTCATCTGAAGCTGTCATTTTAAAGACAAACTAATGAAACAGATTATGATTTTAGTGTTCTAATTTTCACTCTAACAAACTCTGCTTCTCATCCCTCAGTGAAGCTCTCTTGTTTTAATTCATGTCAAAATACCTTTGGTAAAAATATACTTCCCAATTCTTAGGAGAAGTACTCAAACTTTTCCACAAGCGTTCTTTGATATTTTCCAGAAATGCATCTACCTGAGCTCACAGAACTGTTCATCTTGAATTTCAGTGTCAAAACACAGAAGACACTTTAAAACCAGGGCTTCTACAAGAAAGGTGAGGAATCTTATCCTGAGCACAGGCCTGGGGGTCATCATTTGCTGACATTTTTCCTTAAAGTTGGCACTCATGCCTCTGTGGTTTTAAGCATAATAATAATAATAATAATGATAATAAATAATAATAATCAATTTCCTTTATAGAAAAGGCATTACACAAGGTGATAAAAGCTTTCTTTCCTTTTGACTTAACAGTTATCTGGCAATATTTTTTCATTCTATTTTTTAGAGAATACTTTGCCTCTCTACAACACAGATATAGACAGTGAAAAATAAACTTAACATAATTAGCATAGTTGTTTTTCTTTATTTCAAATAAAAGCATCATTTTTGTATTTGAATTTGTATTTACAATACAATTTTTGGTTAATTTTACTAAGTGGTTTAGAGGAGAATTTTCTAGTTTGCTTTTTGTATGTTTTGCATATTTTAATTTAACTTAATGAATATCTATAATATGGAACCAGATATCTATAGCTACATAGAATGCTTATACTGCATATTTTAAGTGTAATTTTTAAAATATGTATTTGAAGTTTATATTTTAGTAAAATTCAGCATACATTAGGTTGAATATATTTTAGAAATATCCTCTACCATTGCTACCTTAGCTTCTGTTCATATATATTTACCGCATTATTTTATATATGCTCATATGCATTCTAAAATGAACTACTCTTCTAAATATTTGCTTTTTCTATTCATTAGGTTTTTACCTCACTCATTAAAATGCAGAATGAGTGCTCACTTTAAATTTTTCTTTTGAAACTGAGCTACCTGGGAAATATTATGTAGTATATCTCTATGCAACGCAGTCACCAGCGATTTAAATAGATATAGTTAGAAATGGTAAAGACTTAAGTTTCCTCATAACTCATATTGGAATTAATGACTTTGCTCACAGACGTTAGTCTAGAGGACAGAGAGTGAGCAGTGC